>NC_056734.1:182675350-182697850 GCF_019279795.1 Protopterus annectens
AATATTTAGATTTTTGATTATTAAAACGGAGTCCTGAGATCTTATGAAATTTCTCTATCAAATTCTCTAGTTCATCTAAAGTTTCTTTTTAATTCAATAGTGTAAGAAGTATATCATCAGCAAAGAGCATGATCTTAGAGTTATATTGACCAAATATATTTATTTCTTTTATATTTGGATTATTTTGGATTAATATAGCCAATAGCTCTATAGCCAATGCAAATAAAATAGGTGACATAGGGCATCCCTGTTTAGTACCTCTCGTAACTTGCATAGCCTCTGAAGTAAAGGGTCCTAATTTAACATAAGATAAGTTGTTTTCATAAACCTTTTTAATAAATGTAACAAAGGAGATAGGAAAATCATAAGCTTCTATGATTTTAATTAAATAATCCCAGTTCAAGGAATCAAAAGCCTTCTCAATATCTAATCCAATTATTAAGGCTTCTATGTTTTCTTTGTTTAAATAATCAATTAATGTCAATATTCTTTTAATGTCATGTGCGTGTCTATTTTGAATAAACCTGGTTTGGTCATAGTTGATTATTTCATACATTTATTTTTTTTTTATTTACCAATATAGACATAAATATTTTATAATCATTATTTAATAATGAAATTGGCCTATATGAATTGCAATGGCTAGTATCCTTATTTTCTTTTAAAATGGGTATGATTAAGGAGTATCTCCATGAAGGAAGGATTATTGGATGAGTTTGAATTTCAATACATATTTTATGCAGCAATGAAGTTATATTTTTGGGAAATACGTTGCAAATTTCTGTGATTAAAGCATCGATTCCAGGAGATTTATTAGTTTTACTTTCTTTGATTGTATCAATGACTTCTTTATGTGTAATGGATTTATATAATTCCCTTTGTAAACTTTCAGGGATTGATTTAATATTCACAATAATATTTTCTAAAATGCAATGTTCTGTTATAGTATTCTTGCTTTTATAATGATTTCTGTAATGACACTTGAAAGCATCTAGTATATCTCCTATTTCCAAAACTTTCTTACCTTTTTCTTCACATAAGATATTAGCAATAGAATTAGCTTTCAATTGCATTTTAACTTTAACAGATACATTGTGTAAGTGATTTGGAGAACTGGCATAAGAATTTATTTTTAACCTCTCCATGGCTAAATTAATTTTGTGATTTAATATTTCGTTATATCTTTTGTTTAAGTCTTCTATTGTCTTCTTATTCTCAAACAAATTAAGATATTTTTTTAGATTTATATAATGTGAGTTTTCTTTGTAGTTCTTGAAGTTCTGATTCCCATTCTTTGAGTTTATTTTTGTACCAAGCAATCACTTTTCCATAAATATAAGCTTTTAATGAATCTCAAACCATTACTATATTCACTTCTGAAATGTAATTTATATCTACAAAGAAATTAATTCATTCACTAACCATTGCTTAAATTCTTTAATTTTTGTAATGTATGATGGAATTCTAGAAATGAATGTTAGTGGTTTAAAATCTATTTGCATTTTTAGAACTTGTGAATTATGGTCTGAGAGGGGACATGGAATTATTGTAAAAGAAGTAATTTTTTTTGAAGATCCTGAGAAATGTATAGCTTATCAGTTCTGGTTTGAGTACCAAATCTATAATCTTGGCAGGAGAATAACAAAGAATTGCTATCTATATCACTAAAGGTATCTTTCAATTTTAAAGATTTGGTCCATCTTTTTAGTAGTTTTGCAGTAGCTGTTAAACATGGAGATTTTTTATTAGTAGTTTCAGAAGTATCAGTAATACAATTAAAATCCCCCATTATTAAATTACCTTTGGATATATTTGTAATTTGATCTAGATGTTTTTTAACTGTTCCCATCCCAATACCAGGAAACCAGTATATACTAGTGTCCACAACCTGTTATTAAACTTCAGGATGACTATAGTTATAAGACCATCATTGTCTACATATTTGTGTATTATTTTAGGGTTTAATGAATTATTTCTCCATAAAATTATTACTCCTCTCTTCTTTGTTTTAAAACTGGAGCATGCTAAAGTCATAAAATCATTTGGGTTCCATATGAAATTATCATTGCTCTTGAAGTGAATTTCCTGTAAAAGAATTATTTGAGATCTATTTAACTTTAGATATCCTAATAAGTTAGATCTTTTATTTGGACTATTTAGCCCATTAATGTTTAAAGATAATAAAGAAAAATCCATATCAGATTATTTTGAAGAAACATTTAAAGTGTCATTAGCTTTACCTGGAGTCATCCCCTCCTCTAATATTAAAATATTATTGATTTGTACATAATCATCTATCTCAGTGAACCATGTTATCACTAAAGTACTCAACAAGTATAAGTTAGGCTTGGTGAAACTAATTAACATCCTAAAAACTAAAATAAATTCTAAAATTAAAGTAGTTTGATCATTAATCCCTACCCACCTTGGAATGAAATACGTTCCTAGTCCAACAGATAGATACATCTGCTGAGCTAACACTCTAACTTCCTTTTCCCATTCACTTGAGCTCTACATACACTTTTAAATACTAAAAAAGTCTATTAAAACTACTATTATTTTGATTTTAAAACATTTGGTTGTAGAAGGTATTGTTTTATACGAATTAACTACTATATCATTACCATCTAAACATAAAAAACATATGCAGTTGAATTATACTGATTATTAAACTTATTCATCTTGTTTGTATCAACATATCTTTTCATATTGGATATAATATTCACTTGTTTGAAACACGCAAACACTTTAAATCCTTAATCACAGAGGCTTGCAAAAAATAACATATATTTTTGACGATTATCACTTCCTGTAACAGACAAGCATATACTTTCAAGTACTGTTCATTAAAGTTAAAAGAGACTGTAAAATTATCTTATAACATAAATATAACCATTAATCTTATTGTGCTTTAGCTGGTATGTATAGTTATGTTATAGAAAGGCATTCAAAGAAAGTGTATGTAGCTATATTAACAAAGTGGTGTAAAGCATAGCAGTTCATAAGACTATCATGTGCTTATAGCATTCCAGATGCTTAGTTTACTTTAATGTTATATTTAGTTAAAGTATGCTTCAAACATCAACCTGTTTTAGCTTTATGTACTCATATAAGGGGTATAATTAAATAAAGGGTTTCTAACTTGTTTCCATAAGTAAAATGTGTTTGTGCTTTTCTAGACTACAAGAAAACCAAGAACCAGTCAATTCCTTTCCTAGTCATTGCAATGACAACATTAAACACACTCAACAGTTATAGAGAAAGCTGAAAACTGATTCCCTAGCTCGGGTGACCTGCAGTCTTTAAAATCTTCATTTAAAAATTCACGAGCTCTTAATTCCCACTTAGTTACTGTGAGAAAATGGCTCAATATACAGTTTCCCCTCACCCTTTCCTTTTGTTTCTCATTCCCCACAAGGATCTCACTGCCCATGGCCGCAACATGTCAGGGTCAGCTCACACCATGCTCATTCCACTTTTTACCCTATTTTCAGTATACCCTCTGTCCGCATACAGCATTAAGCAGCTCGGACAACAGCACTCCTCTGTTCCGGCCTAATGTATCTGCACATCAGCTCCACAAAAGCTATGCCCGCAACCCAGTAATAGTGGATTAAAAAGCAAGTTATGACATCACATGCATAACAAAGCTATACACAAAGCACTATCATTTTAGGGAGTGCAAGAAGACATTACTAGAACAACAATATTTCTCACAATCTCTGCTACAAACAACTTTTACAAATTAACCCTGAAAAGTAAAGATACCAAATGCATTAACAAGCCCTGCCCAAAATACTCCTCAGCTGATATCTATCTCCCTGGGAGGGACATAAGCGTCTTGCTATTTTGGTTATCATTATCTTAATAATGTAGTTTTCTAAAAGACCTGAATTTAATTTTTAGTGTCAGTTTTGTCCATTAATTGTAACACAAATCATGGCCCTTGCAGCAAGAGCACACAGCAATGAACTGACAAGATTGTATGTAGCATAAACTATGGGATACAACAGTTCTCTGTCAGTGTTTCTGGAATAAAAAAATATACTGTTCACCAGAATTCAGATATCAATGTTCACAGTATTGCTCTTTAGAGGTACATATATGGCTTAAGACCTTTGTGAAACACCAACTGATTGTAAAATGATTGTAAAATGCATATACTATGTAGTAAATAGTGGGCAGTAAGACAAAGGTTAAAATATAAAGGTAAGTAATAGTTGTTATTAATGCCTGGGGAGAGAAGGTTGGTGTTTGTATACGGTAGTGAATACAGGATTATATGCAGTCAGTGCATGTTTGCAGCTTGCAAGATTGCCGCTCCCATACATCACTCTAATGCATCATCCAAAGGAAGGACACTCAACTTCACCAACTCAATAAATGTTATACTGCTCCCCATCAAAGTATGTTACCTACAAACCAGTTTAGCACTTTAACACATGCAATGGTAATAAACTAGCATATTTAAAAAAAAGTTAGATGGTTTATGTGCACACAGGCTGAAAACCAAACTACAGTCTGAAACAACCAAGGCCGATCAGGCATATTAACATATTTTCTCTACAATTACTAAATGGTAAGCAAGATAAACTCCAGGACTATATTATAAGCAAATCTTCAGCATGTTATGACTGGAAGTCAAACGAGTCCCCTTCCTAACAACTTCAATCACATCAGCAATGAACAAAATTAATTCACGTTACTTTAATTTTAACTGTTAGTCACTTAGTTACATTTCTTAACTTGAAAACGGAAACCATTCATAGTTACGAGGGGCATTTCAGTAAAACAGGCTGAAAACCATTGGAATGCTACGATATAGATCTATAACATTCAAAGTGATATTGCATCTAGCGACTAGGGTACAGTTCAGCTAACAGGAAATATCAAGAAGCAGTTTAATAATTAAAAAAACAATTAACTAAATAAATAGACATGAAAAAAATAATCTGAAAATACAGAGTTATAGAACAGAATATTTTAACTTTGATATTATTTGTATAAGTAACTATATCAAATAAATAATTGTAACATATATTTAGTATAAGGATAGAGAGAGGAAAAAAAACAAAGATAAAAAAGAAAACATAAAAAAGACATGAGGAAAGGAAAGAAAATATTAGCAAGAATTAACTTATGACTAATATTAAAATAGTAAATCATGTGTGTAGAGTTATAGGAAACATACCTTTTCCTGAATATATGTGTTTTATATATATATATATATATAAATATATATATATATATATATATATATATATATATATATATATATATATATATATATATATATATATATAAGGTTAAAGTGTTGTAACATATTGAATCCATTTAAAAGATTTTAATAGTTAGGTTGCAGTTGACACTTTGAGAGATTTCACAGATGTTGGCACTTTAGATTCAGTTTTCTGTTTCTTCTTTTTAACATCAGTCCAGCCATTTTTATCAGTGGTTCTCTTCAAGGATGGGGATGCCCATTCTATATCTTCTGAGATAGTTATGATGTTATTGTTTTTGATGAATTGTAGGGCTTTTTCCAGAGTGTTGAAGGTTCTCATCTCAGGTGGAGAATTTTTATTTTTGCAGGAAAGGCTAATTGAGCTTTAATGTTGTTCTGTTTTGGAGTTTTTATTAGTGGCCATACCTTTTTTCTCTGTTCCAGCACTTTAGTTGAATAATCATTATCGAATCTTATTAGATTATGATTGCATTTAATAGGACTTTTCCTCCATGCTGTTTTTAACACCAGTTTTTTGTCCATGAAAGATAAAAATTGTATTATAATTGATCTTGGTGGCACAGAAAAGGGTGATGAAGTTGATGCAGAAGTTTTATTTCCCAGAGCACGATGTGCTCTCTCTATACCAAATGAAAATCCTTCTTTAAGATCTAGAATCTCTGGAATCCATGAATTTAAGAAAGATATAATGCCCCCTGCTTCTGTTTTCTCAGGTAAACTGAAAATCCTGATGTCTGATCTTCTTTCCCTATTTTTTAGGTCATATACTTTATTGGAGAGGCAGGTATTTTGCTTCAGGAAAAACTATGTTTGTGTTTCCTCTTCTCTAAGCCTTTCATCAATGTCTGACAAAGAAGCTTCAGTGGTTGTTATCTTTGACTGATGTTGCTGATGTATTTCTTTGAAGACCTCTGTTTCTGTATGTTCTCTTTTAAATTCTGTAGATTAACCTTGAAGTCATCCATTTTCATTGATAATTCTTGTAATGTAGTAGTCATCAGTTGTAGTTCCTTTTTTAGTGTCAGATCAGAATTAGAATTCTTCAGGTTAATCATCTCTCCAATTACTGTATATAGACTCTTGAATAATTTGACAGGAAACTTCTTATAAAAATCCATGAAAACTTGTAATTAGTTACTTTAGACTGTTAACTAATTACTTGTAGTGCTTTTGATAGAAAAATTTAATATAATTTCCTGATTTTAATACTAGTTTATGGAGCTCCAAAATGTGCTGCCTTCAGTTAGCCATTCAGGCTCCACCCCCGCAAGCCCTTTCTTGGTGTAGAAATGAAACCTTAGGTTTAGAATGTATCCAAAGCAAGGCTCTGAGCTGCAGATTTCAAATCAGCCACAAAGGATGCCAAGAAACTCTAGGCTGTGCTATAAATAGCAATTAAATAATCAAAAGGAACATGGGAAGCAACTAGTAAACCACTCTACAATGTGCAAGAAGTTGTCATAATACTTTGAGAAAAGTAATGAGAAACCAACTCTCACCAGGCTAACTACTGCTATTCCAGCAGGCACCGATAAATGCCTAAACAAACTATTTTGTTAAAGTACAAAATATAGTAAAATGGGAAAAAATGCTAAATTACAGTAGCAAAATGAGTGAAAACATGGGTTTGGTTTTCTTATAAGATCTAAAATTCATTAAGTAACAAGAATGGAAAATAAAAGGAAGCTAAATATGGCTGGAATATCTGGTAGTGTTAGTTTTATGGAGATATAATATGCATACAAAATGCATGACAAAGAAAAGTTATTGATGAAACTTGTGTGCACCCTAAAAATGCTGTTAGTAAGAGTGTTAAAATGTCAAAAAAAAAAAAAGATTGGTAAACATGAAGCATAGAAAAAAGGTATATCTGTGATAATCATTTTTGCAAGTGCATGGGGTTTTGTAGGCTAGGCAATCTATTTAGAAATTTTGTTTACAGATCATATATTAAATAAGGTATATTTTGAATAAAGTGAAAACAAAACAAGGGCTGAAGATATTTTAATCTGAAGACATGATTATAAGTAAATGTAAATGTGTATATTTTTAGTTGTTATAAAGTCAAAATGTAGAGATGAGGTCTTTTTTTTCAAACCATTGAATAAGAGGAGGTGCGTGTTATTAAAATAAATACATAAAGTAAATATAAGATGGCATGCAGGAAGTGAGGAACTAAGATGAAGAAAAACACAGTAAAACTTTATAGATTTTAATGATACAGGAAGACTTGTAAAACATTTTTACATAAATGACAAGAGTAAAGAAACGGCATAAGAAACAGGTATGTAATATAAAGGGAAAATATCAGCCTCCAGTGTTAGTGAAAAATATGACAAAAGGGATAACTGGTAGAAATGAAAGAGAAACTGGAGTAGTAAGTGAGGCTGTTAAGACAAAGAGAGTCACATAATATTTACAGTTGAGGTTGAGTGTAATGGGGCAATGAATAACTAAGAGAATGAGGGAGAGAAGAACAGATGAAAAATTGCCGTTAAGGCAAAAAGTAAAGCCTAAAATAAAAATAACCAATGGCTACCAAAGGACAAACTTCTTTATAAAGAATTTGTTTTCATTTTAAAATTTAATACATTGTTGCCTTTCGGATTGAAATATGATTTAAATTTGAAGTATATAATTTAGGTTGATTGTATTATTGATTAATTAGTTGATTGTTTTATTGATTCTGTTTTATATAAAATGTATTTTAATGTTTTATGTATGACTTCTTGAAGGCTATTCTGCTGAGGCACTAGAGAGAGAGAGAGAGAGTATTTTCAATAAATTGATTTTCAGTAGCCATTGGTTGTTTTATTTTATTTTTTGCTTTATAGTTTCATTCTGGGGTGGGAAGCCATGGTGGTGCAGTGGTTAGCATTGTCACCTCACAGCAAGATGTTCTCTGGTTTAATCCTCGGCTGGGGTGCCTTCTGTGTGGAGTCTGCATGTCCTCCCTGTGGTTGCGTGGGTTTCCTCCAGGTGCTCCAGTTTCCTCCCACATCCCAAAGACATGCTGCAAGTGGATTGGACACTCTAAATTGGCCCTAGGTGTGAGTGTGTGTGTGTGTGTGTGTGCCTTCTGTGGAAGGTTGGGCTCCAGGCTGGCAACTCAACACTGTAAAACTCCACTGCCAATCATGAGCAGACAGGTGATCCGCTGTGGTGACCCCTAACCGGGAAAAGCCAAAAGAAAGAAGAAGTTTCATTTTGGGGTTTGTTGTAAAAAATAAAACATGTCAAGGGTAAATCAGTTTAATTTGAGGTTACTACATGAAACTAAGCGGTTGTCAAATAAATGCTGCAATTAATATTCACTGAATGGTATAAGAACGATAGGGAATAGCAAAATATGTGTTATAGAAGCATTACTGCATTAAAGAAAATCAATGATGATGGAACACAACTGGAAAATGTAGGCCAGTCACATTTAATATAATTTATAAGCTGCTTTTCAAAGTATTCCAGATCAGGTTATTTTTCACATTGTAATGGAGGCAATAAAAGTATTTAAAGGTATGTATTAATTTCAAAAAGACATAAGGTAATATTCAGCATGGCAAAATAAAAGATGTACTTGAAATATACGAGGCTGGCAGAATATAAAGGACCTAGTTTATAGATTTATATAATGTCTGCAATGATGCCAACTTTGTCTCATTTTATGCTATGTTAATACTTAGTTGTAAAATAGTGTTAAATTAGAAAAGGAAAAGAAACATTTGAGATCACTGAAAAAGTGGGAAAGCCTACCATAGTAACATATGCAGATGGCAGAGTGATTCGCTAAAAGTAAATTATTGATGAAGACAAATTTACCACATTCTAAACTGGACTTAGGCCTTGAGTGAAATATAAGTAAAGTATTAAGAATAGATTCATACATTGACAAGAAGTTATAGCATCAAATATTTTGAAACTCTGGGTTTTCCCTTGGAAAAGTGTACAAGATGTAAATTGAAAGGACACATGCATGACAAAGAACAGAAGGAACAGTAAAAGTATGGAATACTTTTAAGAAAACTTACTATAAAAAGCAGTGTTGTTCAAACCAGTTATATTGGTTATAGATGGTATGTCACAGGTATAATGATTATTGCAGTCAGTTTACAAGTCAGTGTTATGCAGTTATATTTTATAGCCTTGTTTTGGTCCAGTATAAAAATCATAAAACAAAAAATATTAAAAAAGAATATGCCTTTTAAATACCATTTAGTCAATTGCATTTTTTTGCATTGTTAGGGATACTTTATAGCAATAACCCACGCCTGGGTGTGGGTAATGCTGGATTTACCTACGGTTGGCATGGCTTGGTCACGAGGGTGTCTGGTCCGCAGCTGTCTGGTATTCTGCGGCAGTTCTGATGTACTGCACATGCGTATGCCTGTGCAGTACATCAGAGATGTGGGCAAAAGCAACGGAGAAAGCAAGATCTCCGTTGCTTTTTACAAACTGTTTCGCTTTCGCTATGTTAAGTGGGTTTAACATAGCGAGACAGCTTTAATAAAAGCAACAGAGCCGTTGCTTTTTTTAAAGCTGTCTCGATACGTTAAACCCATTTAACATAGTGAAACAGTTTGTAAAAAGCAACAGAGAAAGCAAGATCTCCGTTGCTTTTTTTAATGCTGTCTCGCTATGTTAAACTCATTTAACATAGCGAGACAGTGTGAAGCAACGGAGATTTTGCGTTCTACATTGCTGTAACAAAAAAAAAAAAAAAAGTTATAGTAATGGAAAATGTCCGGGCGACCAGACCTTTTTCCATTATTATAACTCTGATTTACAACATGCACGCTGACCAATCAGCGTGCACGTCTTTTGAATATTAATGGAGGGTCGTTGTATAATATACAGTAAGACATGCTTAATGCGACGTCTAAGGAGCTGTTCAAATTGTGCGATATTAAGTGGGTTAGCTTTAAGAGGTGCTAATCTTTTAATTTTTTTAAAGGGCAGACAGCAAGCACACCCAGAAAACAGTACACTATAATTATGCAGAGTATTATGCAAGTGTGTTTTCTTTTAACAGCTCATGGAAAACAGTACACACAGTGCATTCAGTTATCCTTATAGGTAACATTTTTTTGTAATTTGTAAAAACAAGCATGCAATAAACATTATTAGGCAGTCTTTAAATAGTTACATGGCACAGAATAAACAGTGTAAACCGTATAGTGGTAGAC
The DNA here is from genome assembly GCF_019279795.1 of Protopterus annectens. Lineage (NCBI taxonomy): Eukaryota > Metazoa > Chordata > Ceratodontiformes > Protopteridae > Protopterus > Protopterus annectens. Next base: position 182,685,773 of record NC_056734.1, read on the forward strand.
AATTCTAAAAAAAACAAAAAAACAAAGGTGCCACAAGACAACCAGCTCAACATTGCAGGTTAAAACTTGCCTTGCAAGCAGTCTGTACCATTAGAATAAAATATGACATCATAAAGTATTTCTTGAGCTGAACAACTATATTGACAAGACATTATGGTTACAAAGAGTATGTAATTGCTTCAACAGTAAATAAACACATTCAGCAGAAATGTACCCTCTCAGTCAAACATAGAAATGCATGCTGTAAAGATGTGTGCTAAATTAGGCAATCATTTTCCTACATTTCTTTACCTCTATGCCACCAGTTGCCCCCGTTGTCTTTCCTTGATCATGAATGCTACGAGTCACTCCTAAACCCCAGACCTTTTGCTCATGGTTTGGGACGAGATAGAAGCATCCCAGCTCGGTGTCAGACTTGGGGATGTAGGAGGTTTTGCTTTATGTTTTACTTATTTACTATCTCGTACATGATGTGCAATGAAGTACGGACAACAAGTTTTGTCAATGCATGGCCCAGCACTTTTTTTTGCGTAGCATGAACCCCCTAACATCAGAAATGAAGCTATCATCTTGTACATAAGACTTCTCCCCGTAATCTGGGATAGGTGACCAAGTAAGCTAGCTTTCCCATCCCCCAGCTCAGTCCCCAGGCTCTGTCTTGACTAGTCACACTCAAGTCACCTGGGTCATAACCAGGGCGATAGCAATCATTTCTTAACAGGTGTTTATAGTACATAGTAGATATTGCACAGGACCATATTAGGCAATCGCTCAGCTCCCCAGAGGTCCTTCTCTAAGAACCAAAGGGACAGAAGAAGATGTGGTTCCGAAGTAGCAGTCCCAACCTGCTCCGGATAACCAGTCCTTCCGTGGCAGAGGAGGACGGAGGTCGTCGTGCCAGAGGCAGGGGGGCTCCTGGCAATTTTGGGTCCAGAGAACCCTTCTCTGAGAGACCCACGCAGCAGCCCTGAAGGGTTGCCCGCCTGTCCGTCTCTGGAGGCAGTTTCGATGCACCTGACTTCTTGGGAGTCCATAACAACAGACAGTTGGGTGCTGACTCATATCCAGAGGATATTCAATACCCCTAATCAAGATCCCCAAATCTCGCAGCCTCCCAGATGTTCCACCCGACCAAAGGGAGGCGGCAGATCTCGAAATCGAGCAGCTGCTAGAAAAAAGAGCCATCCAGCGTCCCCCAGATCAAGCCGGATTGGGGTTTCCAGGTTCTTTTGGTGCCAAAGAAGGCGGGGACTTAAGACCAATTTTAGACCTTTCCCTGTTGAACCTGTCAGTAACCAAGCAAAAGTTCCGGATGGTCACCCTACAATCTATACTCCCCCTTTTGAGGGAGAACGACTGGATGTGTTCCATAGACCTCAAGGATGCATACTACCACATTCGAATGGACAGACGATCCAGGAGGTTTCTTCGCTTCCGGCTGGGAGCCAGTCACTATCAGTTCAGGGTCCTCCCCTTTGGTCTCACCTCAGCCCCCAGGGTGTTTACCAAGGTGTTAACGGTGGTAGCGGCCCACCTGAGGCTCCAGGGATTACAGGTCTTTCCGTACCTGGACGACTGGCTCCTGACTGCATCATCAAGGCATCTTCTGTGCTCAGCCAGGGATTACTTCCTGCAACTAGCACCAAGGCTGGGCATAACGATCAACTGGGAGAAATCTTTTCTGAATCCAACCCAAATTATAGATTTCATAGGAGGAAGACTAGACACCGGATCAATGAGAGCCTTCCTCACCCCAGATCGTATCGTCAGCCTGGTGTCATGTGACAGCAATCCTTCAATCATCACCAACTGCAGCATCGGTCCTGAGGGCCCTAGGTTCTATGGCGGGAGCTATCGGGCTTCTAAAACATGCCGGGTACGCATGCGGGTTCTCCAATGGACTCTTCAAGTTCAGTGGTCTCCTCTTTATTCGTCTCTAAACGATCTGATTGCGATCAGCAAAGCGTGCAGGGACTCCCTTCTGTGGTGGCTTCTTTCTCCGGAGCCCCTAGTAGGAAGACCCTTTTGGGCTGCATTTCCCCAAGCCACAGTGACCACGGACGCTTCTTGCCTCGGGTGGGGGGGGCATTCTGGAAAGATTGTCCAAGGCACGTGGAATCCCATAGAGACATCATTGCATATAAATGTCCTGGAAATGAGGGCGGTGCTACTAGCGTTGCAAGCACTTCACCACGTTCTTCCTTCAGGGACTATTGCGATTCAGACAGACAACATGTCCGTAGTCTGGTATATCAACAAGCAGGGAGGAACCAGGTCTTATCCTTTGTCGAGAGGCCATGAGAGTCTGGGAATGGGCAATTTCCACCAAACGCTTTCTGATAGCAACGCACATTCCGGGAAAGTCCAACATCCTGGACAAACTCAGTCACACCATCCTTTCCCCACGAGTGGTCCCTAAACCTTCAAGTAGCGAAGAAGATTTTTTGCCGTTTGGGGCAACCCTGTTGCGATCTTTTTGCTTCTCCCTCAACGCCAAATGCGACAATTTCTTGGCTCTACTTCCCCACCAGGAGTTCCCGAGGATGCTCTGGTGCATGCTTGGCCTCCCGGTCTTCTTTATGCCTACCCCACTTCCTCTGATGCAGAGGTTTCTGCAGAAAGCCAACACTTTGGGGAGCAGAATGATTCTCATTGCCCCATTCTGGCCTCGACAACCTTGGTTCCCCTTCGTGTGGTCTCACAAAGTCAATCCACCATGGATTCTGGATCCAATTTCGGATCTCATCTCTCACCCGCTGGGAATGCCTGTTCCCAATCTGCGGACCCTGAAATTGACAGCTTGGCTGCTCCAATTCCAACCTTAATTAGGACTCGGTATCTCTTCACCGGTCAAAGCAATTTTGGTGGCTGCTCATAAACCTTCTACCAGACAGGTTTATCGGAGTAAATGGAAGAGGTTCTCTATATGGGCAGAGCAGCGAACGGTGGATCCTTTTTCAGCACCTATCTCTGCGGTGCTAGAATTTCTAACGGACCTCTTTCATCAAGGGGCCAGCTCTTCCACGATTAAAGTACAATTGGCGGCTATATCGCATTATCACATTGGACAAGACACAGCTCCCCTTATGACAGCGAAATTATGCAAATCCTTTCTCAAGGGAGTTTTTTTATTAAGGCCTCCAGTTAAGGAGGTTGTACCGCCTTGGGATTTGTCTTTAGTCCTGCAGGCCCTTACGGCTCCTCCCTTCGAGCCTGCAGCTTCTGCTGATTTAAAATTCCTTTCCTGGAAGACTGTCTTTCTGGTAGCTATCACTTCAGCCAGAAGGGTGTCTGAGCTTCAGGCTCTTTGTGTCAAACCGCCTTATCTTTCTTTCTTCCCTGATAGGGTGTGCCTCAGGACCAATCCATCTTTTCTTCCGAAGGTCTCTTCTGAATCCAATATTAACCAGTCAATCAATTTGCCTGTCTTTTTTCCCAAGTATTCAAACAAAGGGAATACAAATTGCATTCATTGGATGTTCATAGACAATTACGTTTTATATTAACAGGACAGCTGGCCACAGGAAATCAGATCAGCTGTTCGTCTCCTTTGCTAAATTTGCTCTGGGTAAAGCGGTGTCCAAAGTCACTCTGTCTAAATGGATTGCTAATTGCATTTTGCAGGCATATGACACTTCAGGCAGACCTGCTCCTCAGAGGGTTACGGCTCATTCTACTAGGGCGGTTTCTACGTCAGCCGCCTTTAAGTCCCGATGTTTCCTTGGATGATATCTGCGGCAGCTACTTGGGCCTCGCCTCATACTTTTATTTCTCATTACAAGGTGGATGTTGTTTCTAGAGGAAGAGCATCCTTTGGCTCAGCGGTGCTCCGGAACATCCTTCCATGACGGCCCAAGATTCAGGTAGCTAGGGACTCTGTCCCACAGGTTGCAGACGAATGAAGTCTGCCTACTTCAGATTTAGAAGTTATGTACTCACCATAACGTTCCATCTGAGTAGGTGACTTCATTCGGATGTAACTCATCCCTCCATCCTGACCTTTATAGAGCGAGTATTTATGCTGTTTTTGCTATACTGTGGTCAGTATTTGAGGCAAACTCAATCTGAGTTCAGTCAGGGCTTGGCAAGGGGTTATGGGTAAGAGGGAGGAGCTAGGAGCTCGGAGCCTAAGCTTTTGAATTGCCGGCTCGGATCCGAGGTCGGATCCGATACCCACAGGTTGCATCCGAATGAAGTCACCTACTCAGATGGAACGTTATGGTGAGTACATAACTTCTAATTTAGTTTTCTTATAAGATCTAAAATTCATTAAGTAACAAGAATGGAAAATAAAAGGAAGCTAAATAGGGCTGGAATGTCTGGTAGTGTTAGTTTTATGGAGATATAATATGCATACAAAATGCATGACAAAGAAAAGTTATTGATGAAACTTGTGTGTACCCTAAAAATGCTGTTAGTAAGAGTGTTAAAAATGTCAAAATTTGGGCTAGGCAATCTATTTAGAAATTTTTTTTACAGATCATATATTAAATAAGGTATATTTTGAATAAAGTGAAAACAAAACAAGGGCTGAAGATATTTTAATCTGAAGACATGATTATAACTAAATGTAAATGTGTATATTTTTAGTTGTTATAAAGTCAAAATGTAGAGATGAGGTCTTTTTTTTTTCAAACCATTGAATAAGAGGAGGTGTGTGTTATTAAAATAAATACATAAAGTAAATATAAGATGGCATGCAGGAAGTGAGGAACTAAGATGAAGAAAAACACAGTAAAACTTTATAGATTCTAATGATACAGGAAGACTTGTAAAACATTTTTACATAAATGACAGAAAAGAAATGGCATAAGAAGCAGGTATGTAATATAAAGGGAAAATATCAGTCTCCAGTGTTAGTGAAAAATATGAAAAAAGGGATAACTGGTAGAAATGAAAGAGAAACTGGAGTAGTAAGTGAGGCTGTTAAGACAAAGAGAGTCACAGAATATTTGAGGTTGAGTGTAATGGGGCAATGAATGACTAAGAGAATGAGGGAGAGAAGAACAGATGAAAAATTGTTGTTAAGGCAAAAAATAAAGCCTAAAATAAAAATAACCAATGGCTACCAAAGGACAAACTTCTTTATAAAGAATTTATTTTCATTTTAAAATTTAATACATTATTGCTTTTCGGGTTGAAATATGATTTAAATTTGAAGTATATAATTTAGGTTGATTGTATTATTGATTAATTAGTTGATTGTTTTATTGATTCTATTTTATATAAAATGTATTTTAATGTTTTATGTATGACTCCTTGAAGGCTATTCTGCTGAGGCACTAGAGAGAGAGAGAGAGAGAGAGAGAGAGAGTGTATTTTCAATAAATTGATTTTCAGTAGCCATTGGTTGTTTTATTTTATTTTTTGCTTTATAATTTCATTCTGGGGTGGGAAGCCATGGTGGTGCAGTGGTTAGCATTGTCACCTCACAGCAAGAGGTTCTCTGGTTTAATCCTCGGCTGGGGTGCCTTCTGTGCGGAGTCTGCATGTCATTCCTGTGGTTGCGTGGATTTCCTCCAGGTGCTCCAGTTTCCTCCCACATCCCAAAGACATGTTGCAAGTGGATTGGACACTCTAAATTGGACCTAGGTGTGAGTGTGTGTGTGTGCCTTCTGTGGAAGGTTGGGCTGGCAACTCAACACTGTAAAACTCCACTGCCAATCATGAGCAGACAGGTGATCTGCTGTGGTGACCCCTAACCAGGAAAAGCCGAAAGAAAGAAGAAGTTTCATTTTGGGGTTTGTTGTAAAAAATAAAACATGTCAAGGGTAAATCAGTTTCATTTGAGGTTACTACATGAAACTAAGAAGTTGTCAAATAAATGCTGCAATTAATATTCACTGAATGGTATAAGAACGATTTTTGTTTTGTTTTGTTTGAACGATAGGGAATAGCAAAATATGTGATATAGAAGCATTACTGCATTAAAGAAAATCAATGATGATAGAACACAACTGGAAAATGTAGGCCAGTCACATTTAATATAATTTATAAGCTGCTTTTCAAAGTATTCCAGATCAGGTTAAGTAAAATAATAAATAATATGGTGGAAAGAAGAGTATGTGAAATATGGAAAATAATAGTTAAAAGAAAAAAAAAAAAAAAAAAATATATATATATATATATATATATATATATATATATATATATATATATATGGTTCTACCTGACATAACCGACACTGAAAAACACCAACAACAAAAACATCGACACCACATAATTGACAAACCATAAACAGGAAACCTCACATGCCTGACAATCAAATAACCGACGGTCCACAAACACGAAACCTCATATGCTGCACACACCACAATAACAACAATCAACTAACAAAACACATCCCCTGTCCAAAAACCACACACACAACACATGCACACCAAAATCCTCACAAACCCACACTAAACCTCACATACACAACTATCTACAACCCTAATCCAAACCCTTACCCTAAGGTCCGTCACTATCGCACACTCAGCTAACCTGCGCCTAACCCTAACTCACTTAACCCGCCCCTAACCCAAAAATACTACTACCGACACTTACCTAACATGGGCCCTAACCTAACTCACTTAACCCACCCCTAACCCAAACACTATCACTACCGCACATTTACCTAACCCGCGCCCTAACCCTAACTCACTTAACCTGCCCCTAACCCAAAAAATACTACTACCACACACTTACCTAACACGGGCCCTAACCCTAACTCACTTAACCCACCCCTAACCCAAACACTATCACTACCGCACATTTACCTAACCCGCGCATTGACCCTAAATCACTAAACCCACCCCTATCCCCATAGACCGTCAATATCCACACTTACCTTACTCGCACCCTAACGTCCGTCACCACCGCATACTTACACAGCCCTTTTCCAAGTCAGTATCCTCAGCGTCGGTGTTTTGATCCGTAGCGTCGGTCTTCTGATTGCCGATCTTCTGGCGCTTGCAAATTCGTTGTCGGTGAAGTCAGCTGTCGGCTATCTCAGGTAGAACCATATATATATATATATATATATATATATATATATATATATATATATATTATATACATGATTAAGAATTTTTTGGTATTGTAATGGAGGCAATAAAAGTATTTAATTGTATGTATTAATTTCAAAAATACATAAGGTAATATTCAGCATGGCAAAATAAAAGATGTACTTGAAATATACAAGGCTGGCAGAATATAAGGGACCTAGTTTATAGATTTATATAATGTCTGCAATGATGCCAACTTTGTCTCATTGTTAATACTTAGTTGTAAAATAGTGTTAAATTAGAGAAGGAAAAGAAACATTTGAGATCACTGAAAAAGTGGGAATGCCTACCATAGTAACATATGCAGATGGCAGAGTGATTCGCTAAAAGCAAATTATTGATGAAGACAAATTTATCACATTCTAAACTGGACTTGGGCCTTGAGTGAAATATAAGTAAAGTATTAAGAATAGATTCATACATTGACAAGAAGTTATGGCATCAAATATTTTGAAACTCTGGGTTTTCCCTTGGAAAAGTGTGCAAGATGTAAATTAAAAGGACACATGCATGACAAAGAACAGAAGGAACAGTAAAAGTATGGAATACTTTTAAGAAAACTTACTATAAAAAGCAGTGTTGTTCAAACCAGTTATATTGGTTATAGGTGGTATGTCGCAGGTATAATGATTATTGCAGTCAGTTTACAAGTCAGTGTTATGCACTTATATTTTATAGCCTTGTTTTGGTCCAGTATAAAAATCATAAAACAAAAAATATTAAAAAAGAATATGTCTTTAAGTACCATTTAATCAATTGCATTTTTTTGTATTGTTAGGGATACTTTATAGCAATAACCCATGCCTGGGTGTGGGTAATGCTGGATTTACTCACGGTTGGCATGGCTTGGTCACGTGACCAAACAAAGCCAACCATGGGTAAATCCAGCATTACCCACACCAGAAGTGGGTTATTATCTAATGACATTATTTAAGAAAAAAAATAATTAATTTTCTTAAATAATGGCATTGTATGATGCCTCCTTGCTGCCCTTCCGCAGCTATCTGGTATTCTGCGGCAGTTCTGATGTACTGCGCATGCGTATGCCTATGCAGTACATCAGAGATGTGGGCAAAAGCAACGGAGAAAGCAAGATCTCCATTGCTTTTTACAAACTGTTTCGCTATGTTAAATGGGTTTAACATAGCGAGACAGCTTTAATAAAACAACGGAGCCATTGCTTTTTTTAAAACTGTCTCGCTATGTTAAACCCATTTAACATAGCGAAACAGTTTGTAAAAATAAACTATTTTGCTATGTTAAATGGGTTTAACATAGCGAGACAACTTTAATAAAAGCAACTGAGCTGTTGCTTTTTTTAAAGCTGTCTCAATATGTTAAACCCATTTAACATAGCGAAACAGTTTGTAAAAAGCAACAGAGAAAGCAAGATCTCCGTTGCCTTTTTTAATGCTGTCTCGCTATGTTAAACTCGTTTAACATAGCGAGACAGTGTGAAGCAATGGAGATGTTGCGTTCTCCATTGCTGTAACAAAAAAAAAAAAAAAAGAGTTATAGTAATGGAAAAAGTCCGGGCAACAAGACCTTTTTCCATTACTATAACTCAGATTTACAACATGCACGCTGACCAATCAGCGTGCACATTTTTTGAATATTAATGGGGGGGGTCATTGTATAATATACAATAAGACATGCTTAATGCTACGTCTAAGGAGCTGTTCAAATCGTGCGATATTAAGTGGGTTAGCTTTAAGAGGTGCTAATCTTTTAATTTGTTTAAAAGGCAGACAGCAAGCACACCCAGAAAACAGTACACTATAATTATGCAGAGTATTATGCAAGTGTGTTTTCTTTTAACAGCTCATGACAAACAGTACACACAGTGCATTCAGTTATCCTTATAGGTAACATTTTTTGTAATTTGTAAAAACAAGCATGCAATAAACATTATTAGGCAATCTTTAAATAGTTACATAGCACAGAATAAACAGTGTAAACCGTATAGTGGTAGACAATTCTAAAAAAAAAACAAAGGTGCCACAAGACACCAAGCTCAACCTTGCAGGTTAAAACTTGCCTTGCAAGCAGTCTGTACTGGTAGAATAAAATATGACATCATAAAGTATTTCTTGAGGTGAACAACTGTATTGACAGGACATTATGGTTACAAAGAGTATGTAATTGCTTCAACAGTAAATAAACACATTCAGCAGAAATGTACCCTATCAGTCAAACATAGAAATGCATGCTGAAAAGATGTGTGCTAAATTAGGCAAACATTTTCCTCCATTTCTTTATAGGTTCATAGGTTCATAGGTTGGTACTAGGCTATCAGCCCTAGGGCCTATACAAGCCTAGCCATAACAATTCCCTGGCTATTTCTTCCCACATTAGTTACTTTCCTGGACCCCTGTCTAGCAGGGCAACTGACGTGATCCCTGGGGTGAATTTCCTTTCTCCCATCCAAATGTCAAGGTTCCTCTTGAAGAGGTCCAAAGAGGCACTCTGCTTGACATGTATGGGCAATCTATTCCAGAGTCTGGGGAGTCTCTGGGTCAGGAACCTATCCCTCCAGCATGTTTTGTTTATTGTGATGACAAGGTTTAGATCCCTGGAGCGTGTAGCTCTGAGGGATTGGGATTTCTTTAAGTGTAGCATGTCCAACAGCTCTGGGTTTGACGTGGCCTTGTATGTTAAGCAGAGATCGCCTCTGAGTAGACGATATGCCACAGAGAATAGCTGGAGTTTTTTTAGATGGTCAGCATATGGCATCTGCTTTAGGCCTAATGACTTTAGTTTCCTGAATGGAGTGAGTTTTTTTTTTTAAATCCACAATAACTATCCAAATGTCATAGTACCATCGAAACGTATGGACCACTCCTCATGTGGCAGAATCACTACAGCCTCCCCAACAACATTAACTGCTTCACTGGTACACAGAGGCACTTCTGATATATCAAAGTGCATCTCATGGAAACAGCTGATGACCATGACCTGGCCTACTTCATTCTATGCAGCATGCATGAAGTCAAGGGAAGGCCTGACATTTACATTGTCTGCACAATACACATTCTGTACTGCTGATGCTCAATTATCTACAAACAACAAAGCCTTCCTGTTTTGTTTATTTACTTAGTTAATTGTTTAGTTAGGTACTGATGTATTAACTTTGTTTTGGTACAACACTGATTACAATTGAACAATTCCATGCACATCCTCAGTTAATGAATTTCCAACTAAGACAGAGGTACTTATAGAAAGAAATGCAAGACTTACAAGCAGAGAATAGTGTGCATATATCTCTACATATAGAAAAGACAACATTATAACTATTAATGGCATAGGGCAGCAGATAGAAAGTAGGGCAGAAACAAAAAAGCAGAAAACAAAGTAAATATGAAAATAATTTTGCATTGAGAATAGTACTGTAATGGTGCACAGAGAAGATTATCTTTAACTATAACCTAAAATGTTAGGGAAATAAACCATAGTTACCTATTCTTATGTACTAAAATAGTTCAACTTTCAGAGAGGATGCACATAATTTGTACATATTAGTTTTCCTTGATTGACACTGGAAGGCTTTTAACATTCTTGAAAAAGAACAGATTTTCTGATTAGTCATTTGGAAAAAGAGACCATTTTGCAGAGGCAGATTTATAGCAATGAAATACTGCTTTCAAGCAGTCTTTAGATCTTTCTCCACTATAGTAATTCCCTTATTTACAGTCTAGTTTTCACACACTGGTAATAGCTTATAAATAACACAAGTCTCGCCTATGTTGTAGACATTTTTTGGCCTTTAATAATCCATGATTTTTGGTAAATGGAAAAACAAGACACTATTACCTGTTCTCTACAGACAGCCTCTGCTTCAGAGTCAGATTCAGCATAAGGTGACCTAGGCAGCTACCTAGGGCCTGCTGCTTTCTCAGAGATCCCATAAACATCATCAATAGGAAAGAGGTCTCATTCTGTCCCACATACATCTCTTAACTGTTATCTGAGTTTGCTCCATTGCTATGTTTTGGCATGCAAAAGCACTAATGTCTCCTCCTGCATAGGCTTGAATATAGACCCAATAAGTAAGAAACCTCCTGTAGCTTATCATAGTCAAAATGGACCACTACCAGATAAGCCTACAGTCTAACACTAGAGTGGTCATTTTGGAAAAGCCAATGCAAAGCAGTGCTGAAGACATTGCAGTGGTTAGTATGGGTCTTGTGTCTGTGTGTGTGCGTGTGTGCATGTGTGTGTGCTTGTGTGTGTGTGTGTGTGTGTGTGTGTGTGTGTGTGTGTGTGTGTGTGTGTGTGTGTGTGTGTGTGTGTGTGTGTGTGTGTGTGTGTGTGTGTGTGTGTGTGTGTGTGTGTAGCTCTACTTTTGTTCATTCCCTAGTTTTGCAGAACGTCCCTTATTTTGGCTCATATATTCACCTTCTTCCTTGTAAATGCTTCATTTTCTACATACATACATACATACAAATATTTCAAGCACAAACATTAATGCCCTTCTAGCTTGCTAATATGCCAAAACACTTGTTCCCAATAATAAGTATCCAGGCTGTTCTTAAACATATCTAAACTAGTACTTGCTTTAATGTAATTTGGTAGTCTGTTCCATGTATCAGCTACTCTGTCAGAGAACCAATTAGTACATTTCTCATTCCTATAGAATCTTCTACATAGGTGGTCTGATGATTCTCTAGTACTGTTTGATAACCCCAAACATTCCCAGAGGTAGCTGTCACTAAATGCCCTATATACTTGAATAAGATCTCCTATTAGATATCTGATCTGTCTAGATTTTCTGCTAAACTGCTCAGTCAATAATGACAGTTATTAGAATTTCATAGTTCCTATTGTTAAGAAAATGCATGCCCATGCAACACCTGTTGTTTAATTATTGTTTTAGCTGAATTAGAGTTGCCTAGCCTAAAGGTTCTGAGCTGCTAATAGACTACTTCCTGTTGACCAAAGGTCATGATTTGAATTACTGTGCCTTCATAAGAATACTGTGTGACTTTGAGCAACTCAGTTAACCAATGAGTGCTCATGGGTCACCCCTGAAAAG
>NC_056734.1:182705350-182767850 GCF_019279795.1 Protopterus annectens
GGGACTTAGTCCACCCTATGCAGTCCCTCAGTCATACATCTGTTGGTCTTCTTTTACCCAAACCTGTGTCCTGTCTTGTCTCATTCATTATTTCAATCAGCCCAGTGTTCCCCATCTCCTGTCAGAAAGTTGCTGTGCAGAAACTCTTCCGGGAACAAAAGAATCATGTACATATCAAGTCACTGTCTCCACTTGCCACTGGCCTGTGTTAGCATAGCAGACATATAACAATTCTGTACTCTGTAGACCAATAGAATTATTGTATTCACTATTCTGTCATTATACTACAGAAGATTAGAAGAGCACCATAATGTGTTTGTATTGCACTATTCTGGGAATCTGTAGCATGGCAATTATGCTACTGAGAATTTAGGATAAATGTCCCAGAATCACAAATTTAACATTATTTGTACCAGGCCTAGTCTATGCAGTGAGGCTTGTCTTTATCTGTAAACATACACTGTAAACTGTGAAGCATCTTTGCCTGTAAACATGCACTGTAAACTGTGAAGAAGTCTATGCATGAGTAGACAAGTTTGTGATTTCAATAGGGCTGAAGCCTCTTGACATCCAGCTTGCTGTTCATAGGGACTCTATATTACTGTCATTTACAGTCTGGGTGTTTGACATGATTGGTGAAGGATTGCAGTGCAGATGTATGAAGCTCATGAGACAAATTTGTAGGTGATCAGGAAGCCTCTAAATTGATTAGACATTTACACCTTTCACAGACTGAATTATTAGTGTTGAGAGTAAGTTAATCATCTTGAGCATAAGGCAGTTAGTACATATATTTGGATACCTATTAGTTGACTGAGTTTTCAGAAACTCAAAATTCATATCAGCAAGATGATTGAACTACTGAAAACTCGAAGCTTTAGAATGGAGATCGTGGTACAGTGACAATCTGGATATTTAACCTTTTCCTCAGTGTAGTGTGATCTAAGAGTTGGTATTTATAATTTGCAGGGGGTGTGGGGGGCACAGCCCTTCACATGGGGGTGTAAGGGTCTTTCCCCTTGCAAAAATTAAAAACAAATTATAGATTTTTTTTTTTAATGTTTGAGTTTTCAGAAATTCAGTCATATCGTCTTGCTGATATGAATTTCGAGTTTCAGAAAACGTGATCAAGTGATATAGATGCCTACATATTTATATATATATATATATATATATATATATATATATATATATATATATATATATATATATATATATATATATATATATGTAAGTGAGAGAGAGAGAGAGATTTAAACTGTAGAAAACTGCATGCTACCAGTGTAAACAGTTGCTACGGTTTATACCCTTCCTGCACAGAGTGCTACAACACTCAGGTTTTAGTTAAAGAAAAGGATTTTCTTTTACTTTTAAACTGTAGCAAACTTCTTCCTATAATAATGGAGCAAGCATATGCTACAGTTTAGACCACCCATGGAGAGCTACAGTGCTCAGGTTTGACTGTACATGCAATACTGGCTTTTAAAGCTGGTATTACAGTGAAAAGTGAGCAGGCTGATGAATGGCTGATTGAGCCCCCAAACATTTTTTCGCCCAGGGCAGTGGCCCCTTTTGCCTTACCCTAGCTATACTACTGCTTCCAAGCTTTAACAGCCAAGGAAAGATCTTCACAGTTTGATATTTCGGTGCTCATTAGTATAAGCAGATGTGATAATACTGGAAATAGCTTCATAAGACAATTTATGGCAAAGTCAGACAAGTCAAGAGCAACACAGGTTTTGCTCATTGGACACCTAGTATTCTGGATCTATTGAATACAAGGAGTGTAGAGTTATTTAAAAAGCTTAAATGAACTAAGTTCACAAATGGTACATTTGTGCTTACTAACAATAGTAATGAAAAAGAGAGAGAAGGATTTTTGTTTTGTTTGCTAAATTAACATAGGGTGTAAACAACAACAGAAACCCAGCCTTTAAAAACAACAAAAACAGGGTGGAGAATAGGAACATTTCTCAACCCCATTTAAAAAGAAAAAAAATCCAACTACAGTAAAAAAATACAAATATAATCAGTTCCAGCAACAGAAATATTAGAACAAAGCAAGTTCTTTTTTGATTGTTGTTGTTCTTCTTCTTTCAGCTTTTTCACGGTTGGGGGTCGCCACAGCGGAACTCCAGTCCGTTTATGATTGGCAGTAGATTTTTACAGTGCCGAGGTGCCAGCTCGATGCCCAACCTTCAACAAAGGCATGCCCATTCACGCATGTCTTTCAAACGCCACTCGACCACAGGAAGGACATGCAGACTCCACACAGAAGGCACTCCAGCTGAGAATTGAACGGGAGAACCTCTTGCTGTGAGGCGACAACACTACTGTTGCACCATTGTTATAGAAATGAATAGTCACTTTAGGTTTAGAATGCATCCAAAGCAGTGCTCTGAGGTGCAGCTGTCAAATCATCCACAAAGAATGCAAAGAAATTCTAGGGTGTGCTATAAATAGTAATTAAATAACAAAAGGAACATGAAAACCAATCAGCAAACCACCTGCAATGCACAAGAAGTTGGCATAATACTTTGAGAATAGTCGTAAGTAACGAATTCTCACAAGACTAACTACTACTGTTCCAGCAGGCCTCAACAAATGCCTAAACAGACTGTTTAGTTAAAGTACAAAATATAGCAAAAATGGGAAAAAAACATGCTAACTTACAGTAGCAAAATGAGTGAAAATATGGGTTCGTTTTTTTATAAGATCTAGAATTCATTAAATAACAAGAATGGGAAATAAAAGGAAGCTAAACAAGGCTTTAATATCTGGTAGTGTTAGTTTTATGGGGATATAATATGCATACAAAATGCATGACAAAGAAAAGTTATTAATGAAACTTGTGTGACCCCTGGAAATGTTGTTAGAGTGTTAAAATGTAAGAAAAAAAGGTTTTGACGCATTTAGTGCAGAAAAAGGGTATATATGGGATAATTTCTGCAGTTGCATGGGGTTATGTAGGCTAGACATTCTACTTAGAACTACTTTTTTTCACATCATATACTAACTAATGTATATTTTGAATAATGTGAAAACAGAACAAAGGCTAGAGATATTTTAAGCTGAACAGATATGATTATTTGTAAATGCAAAAATATGTATTTTAGTCAAATGTAGAGATGATTTTTTTTTTTTTTTTACAAACAGTTGAATAAGAGGAGGTGGGTGTTATTATAATAAATGCATAAAGTAAATATAAGATGACATGCAGGAGGTGAGGAAGTAAGGTGAAGTAATACAGAGTAAAGATTTGTGGATACTAATGATCCAGGAAGACTTTTAAAACTTGTTTACATAAATGACAGAGAAAAGAAATGGCATAAGAAACAGGTATGTAATATAAAGGAAAAATATCAGTCTCAAGTGTTAGTAAAAAATGTGAAAAAAAGGATAAGTGGAAGAAGTGAAAGAGAAACTGGAGTAATAAGTGAGGCTATTAAGACAGAGTCAGAATATTTACAGTTGAGGTTTAGTGTAATGGGACAATGAATGACGAAGAGAATAAGGGAGAGGAGGACAGGTGAAAAATTGCTGTTAGGGTAAAAAATAAAACATGTCAAGGGTAAATCTGTTACATTTGAGGTTACTACAAGAAACCGAGAGGTTGTCAAATAAATGCTGCAATTAATATTCACTGAATGATATAAGAACAATAGTGGATAGCAAGATATGTGATATAGAAGCATGACTGTATTAATGAGAATCAATGATGATAGAACACAACTGTAAAATGGAGGCCAGTCACATTTGATATAATTTATAAGTTGCTTTTCAAAGTATTCCAGATGAGATTAAGTAAAAGAAGAAATAAGGTGGTGGAATGAAGAGTAGGTGAAATATCGAAAATAATGGTTAAAAGAAAAACATATATATATATATATATATATATATATATATATATATATATACACACACACACACACACACACACACACACACACACACACACACACACACACACATGCTTATAATTGCGCTTATAATTGTGCTATACAGCTAATCTACTACATTTTACACTGTTATAAAGCTGTTTTACTATTTCACTGCATTTGTGTACTGTTTTATACTGTTTTAACTGTATTTTTCTTTGCAAGATAGTGTTTCATCACGCTAATTGCATTTTTACTGAATTACTTAACTGTAAACTGCTTTTTCATACTCAGAATTGTATTTTCTGTTTGTGAGTGCTCTATCTGTGCTTTTCTGTGCATTTTTGTAAGGTTTCTGTGATCTAGTCAGGTAGCATAGATTGGATAGAGGCCTGCTGTTATCCAGGCCTGGTTGATTTGTTTGTTGAGTTTCCTGTGTTTCTGGCAGCCATCTTCTGCTGATGGTGTCTTGTCTCTATGTAAGTGAGAGTAACAGGGTTGCCTGACCTTCTCTAGCGTGAGTGATTGGTTGAAAGAGCGGGGGCTAGCAGGACTGGGTAGTAATTCAAGCTTCTTGATTCTTCCATCTTTTCTGGTATTTAGACCCTGTGTTAGCAGGGAGGAGTGCTTATTTTTACCAGGCTGTGAAGTCATGATTTATCACTGGGACAAAGCAGACATTCCCTATGACTCCAAGAGCAGAATACATTATTTCTTACATTTATCTCACTGAATTGCACTTCTTAACACTTATAATTGTGCTACACAGCTAATCTACTACATTTTGCACTGTTATAAAGCTTTTTTTTACTGTTTCACTGCATCTGTGTACTGTTCTATACTGCTTTAACTGTATTTTTCATTGCTAGATAGTGTTTCATTATTGTAATTGCATTTTTACTGAATTACTTAACTGTAAACTGCTTTTTCATACTGAGAGTTGTATTTTCTGTTTCTGAGTAGCTAGTAGCTGTAGTAAAGTTCCCCACCGTCCCTCCCTGTCAGTGTCTTTTTCTAATACTTGGTGGCCTTGCAGTTGCCCGACCCTACTGTAAATTTGATCTGGGACACTCCTTCCAATCTAGTGTCATTAGCTCATTCTACCTAATACAGAGAGAACATTTGAGAAGGCCAGCCCACTTAGTTTCTTAACCTTGAATTATATTCTGTTCCTTTTTTCTCTTTTTCCACTTTATAAAAAAAAAACACTTTCCTAGAATCTACCACTGCTAGAATATCCTTGTGTTCTGACTGAGTGTGCTTCTTAAACAATCTGAAAATATAGAGCTAATAAGTTTATTTTTTGGCACTTTTTAACTGTTCAAAGTTCTGCACTGTCTTAATTTTTGCTTGACTGAATTATTTATATACTTGCTGGCATTGTTTTCTGATACTCTAAATGCTTCCATTTTGATTTTTTCCTAATTTACTGCTTTCTGCACGTTTTTAGTCATTTTAATTTAATTGCATTGATTTAAACTGTATTTGTTTTAATATTGTTACACACTCAAGTGTGCTAACTTGCACTGCATTTGAATTGCTGTTTTAGCTGTTTTCTGTAAAAAAAAAAAAAAAAAGTTCTAAGCTCGTTTCTCACCTTTCCTGTAACTAATGTAGTCAAAATACAGATTTGCTGTATTCAGAACTGTTTGTTACCTTCTGAGCCCCCCACCAAGCCTTTCTGTGTTGGGGGGAAGCCTTCTAGCGTATCACTGGGAATGGTAAGCACTAGGTAGCCTATCTACCACAAGAGGAGTGGTTTCTGACCCAGAAATTGTAGTTTAGAGGCTGTATGGGCAGTTTTTCCATCCCCTTCAACTTTCTGGTTTAAAAGCCTGCATCTGCGTTTGTTTCCCACCTTTCCTGTAACTAGTCTAGTCCTGATACAGATTTGCTGTATCCAAGACTATTTAAGCTTCTGAGCCCCCCCAAGCCTTTCTGTGTTGGAGGGAAGCCTTCTAGCTTATCCGAGGGAATGGTAAGCACTAGGTAGCCTATCTACCACAAGAGGAGTGGTTTCCGGCCCAGAAATTTTAGTTTATTGAACATTTGAGCAGTTTTTCCATCCTTTTCAACTTTCTGGTTTAAAAGCCCGCATTTGAATGGGTTTGCGCTTGTTTAAGTTCTGCTCAGTTGCGCCGAGCTGAGCTAAACTATTACTGGTGCCAGAAAGTCTGCTCTTCAGTTTTTCCCTTAGATCTTGCCAGTTCTTTCTCTCTTGCACTTCAAATAGACTAATCACCTTTCCCTTCACCAGGTTTTTGTAGCAATTATTATAGCACACCTAAGAGCCACCAGCACTAGTTGTTCTTCATGGAAATAGCTCCAGTACTTAGTAGTTATGACCACCCCTCTTGGCATGATTAAAGGGCAGTTTCCTGTGCTTTCTCCTATTAACCTGGTGCACTTGGACATTCTGATACAGTGTAGCAACTGCCTCATGTACACAGACAACAATCTCTTCTTACCTCCCAACATTCAGACTTTTGAGAGATGCACTTATATCACCAAATTGGAAGCTATGCACTCTCCAGCCAAGACTGGACTAGCTGGTCAAGAGAAGGTCAACACCTGCACCACACCACATGGAGTACATAACCCTCCAGAACACCCACTATCACATATCTCACTTAAAAACACAAACCACACACCCACCTTCATGGAGGCACTCAATAGAAATTTACCTAAACAGCAGAGACCTCCAAGACAGAAATGCACTCGACCACCACAACACAGCACAAACCACAGGACACATAGCTCACCTCCACAGTGTGCCCTTCAACCTAAGCCCCTAAGGCTAAACACCTTGCAAATACAGTGATCATAGGTGACAATAGTGAGACACAGAGATGTCCCACTCACTAGGTTGAATAAGGAGAAGGTAACAGTCAACTGTCTATCAGGTGCCAGAATACGACACATAACACAAGCACTCAGGTGACTCCACAAGTACAAGTATGACTCTGTCATTGTCCATGTGGGTGTGAATGACCTGAGATGCACCTCCCTGAACTACACGAAAAGAGACATGGTGGAGCTCTTGGATTATGTGGCCCAGGCAGGTATGACACTAGCCCTGAGCAATATCCTGCCATAACTCAGAATGATACTGAAGTACAAACAAAAATGATTGACTTCAACACTTGGCTAAGTATCAGGAGTCATTTTAAGGGGATCCAGTGTCTGTCTGCTTGGGATGACATGATTGACAGACCTTGATGCTTTGCCAGAGATGGCCTGCATCTATCACCCCTGGGTTTCCGGGTACTAGCTAAGGCTCTTGCCACCCGTATAGCAGCTTTTATAGGTGGTGTTCCAAAGACCAAATTACCACCATAACAGCTATAAATACATGCAATCTGAGGGTCATGGTGCTCAATGCTAGAAGTCTAAATCTCAAGATGCACTCCCTCAAAGTACTCCTCAAAATGGAGAACATTGACATTTGTGCTGTAATGGAGACCTGGTTTAAAGTGGCAGAAAGCACCCCTGTGCTACCAGGCTATAACTCATTCCACACCTTTCGGCCACAAAACATGTATCAAAGCTCCAAAGGCGATGGTGTCTCCATATTCATAAAGGATATGCACACCTCCAGACTAGTATCCCAGCATAATGCATCTGAGATACTTCAGGTACAACTAACATTGGGTAAGACCCTGATCCAGGTCTTAGCTATAGGTCCCCAACCATGTCCCTAGACTCTCCCTCCATGTTCTTAAGCACCCTGGAATCTATCAAGGTCCAACCCGCCACTCTCATACTAGGAGACTTCAACTACCCCTCCATCAACTGCGAAAACTACTCGAGTACCAATGCACTGGCCCAACGCTTCCTGGAATTCATCAAATCCAATGCCTTGGACAAGCTCATTCTTACTCCCACTAGAGGAAGCAACATCCTTGATCTGGTTATTACCAACATGGGCAACTGCTGCTCTACACCAATAGTCAATTCCTCCCTGGATAGATCCGACCACAAACTAATCACCATAGAAATTCACATCTCACCCACACCCACTGCAAAGGTAACCACATGAAAAACTTCTCCATAGCTGACTTTGGACTCCTAAAAACAGAGGTGGGTAACTTCATGGCACCATGCCAATGGAAAATAGATGCATGACTGCCAAATCATACACCATTGCACTGTATGAACACATACATAAATGCATGGAACTAGCCATACCCAAAAGAACCAAGACGCTCTCCTCAAAAAAAAAAGCCAGTCTGGTGATTCTCTACCATTAATAAACTCTACAACAGAAGGAAGAAACTGTTGCAGAGAAAGGTGACGTCCCAAGACTGGAAAAATTCCATTAACAGCCTAAACAAAAAGTTGAGATTCCTCATCAAAACCTCCAAAGCCAGCTATGAAGGCAGAATTGCGGCAGACACTAAAAACAACCACAAAGCCTTCTTTGGTTATATCAAGAATCTCCATGGCAATACCCAGATTTGCTCTGAGTTACTGCACAATGGTACCTCCTATACTGAACCAACAGATATTGCCAACATACTGGCCAACAGATTCAGTGCCAAATTTATGAGCTCCCCAAAGGACCAATCTCAATACCAGAAGAATGCCAGGCACCCTGCATTACTGCAGCACAGGCTAAAGCTGCATTGTCTAAGGCCAAAAATACAGCTTCCATGGGAACTGACAATATCCCTGGCTGTATTCTATATGAATTACAAAGTGAACTGGCACCGCATCTGTGTGCTCTGTTTACTCACAGCCTCACCTCAGGCTTTGTCCCTACTGAATGGCGCACTGCTACAGCCATCCCTCTCCATAAAGGAGGAGCAACTACAGACCCTGGAAATTATTGTCCCATTAGCCTGATGAGTCTGATATGTAAGGCTATGGTGCGCATCATCATGAACCTAATTAACAAGGATATAGGGAATCTCCAAACTCTAGATCCCACACAGTTTGGTTTTGTGAAAGATAGATCATGCCTGATCAACCTGGTTGACTTTTTTGAGTCAATCACCAGAGCGGTGGATGAAGGTAAGGCAGTTCATACAGCCTACCTTGATTTGGCTAAGGCCTTTGATACCATTCCCCACACAGGAATTATTGATAAACTCACCAAACTAGGTATCAATCCCTATATCGTTAGGTGGATTGCAAACTGGCTCACAGATAGAACACACAGTATGAAAGTAGCAGACTCCAAGTCAGGCTGCCAACCAGTCACGAGTGGAGCCCCACAGTGATCAGTCCTGGGTCCTCTCCTGTCTGGCATCTACTTCTCAGAAGTCCAGACCAACACAGACACACTCTGGCTGATCAAATTTGCAGATGACTGCAAACTGAGAGCCATTATTAACTCCCCAAGTGATGCAGACATCCTACAGAAAGGTCTCGCTGAGACGAATGACTGGTGCTGAAACCATAGCCTTAAGCTTAATGCCAAAAAAAAGCGTTGCCATCCCCTTTGGGAAAAACTCAGTTCTTACTAATTACCACATTGATGGGAAACCCTGAACATTGAAAGTGCTATAAGATATTTGGGGACACAGTTTGACAGCAACCTCTCCTTCGACCACCACATTGCCAGTGTGGTCAGAAAGTCCTTCTACGTGGCACATCTCCTTACCAAGGGTTATGCATCCAAGAAGAAAGAGGTCATCATTTTTCTCTACTCTTCCATCATTAGACCAGTCATAGAGTATAATGCCCCATTTGACATGTACCTCACTAGACACCTGCAACAGCTGGAGAGGCCACAAAAGTACCTCACAAAGAGGATCCTAGGCCTTAAACACTTGTCCTACATGGACAGACTCAAAAAACTCCAGCTATTCTCTACCTCATATCATCTACTAAGAGTCGATCTCTGCTATGGGCTAGGCTTGTAAAGGCCCCAGGGCCATTAGCCTAGTACACACCTATGAACCTAAATATATATATATATATATATATATATATATATATATATATATATATATATATACACACACACACACACACACACACTTACATGATTAAGAAATCTTTTGACATTGTAATGGAGACAATAGAAGGATTTAAGGGTAGGCCACGGTGGTGCAGTGGTTAGCGTTGGCACCTCACAGCAAGAGGTTCTCCTGTTCGATTCTCGGCTGGAGCACCTTCTGTGTGGAGTCTGCATGTTCTTCCCGTGGTTGAGTGACGTTAAAGACATCCAGGTAGGTGTGTGCATTAATGGGTGTGCCTTCCTTGATGGTTGGGCATCAGGCTGGCAACTCGGCACTGTAAAAATCCACTGCCAATCATTAGTGGACCGGAGTTCCGCTGTGGCGACCCCTAACCGGGAAAAGTCGAAAGACATAGGTATAGAAGGATTTAAGGGTATGCATTAATTTCAAAAAGACATAAAATAATATTCAGCATGACAAAATAAAAGATGTACTTGAAATATACAAGGCTGAGAGAATATAAGTGGCCTAGTTTATAGATTTGTATAATGTCTGTGATATGTCAAATGATAATTTGATATATAGGGAAAGAGATAAAACTTAATAACTAAATAATGCCAACGTTGTCCTCATTTTATGTTATGTTAATACTTAGTTGTAAAATAGTGTAAAATTAGAGAAGGAAAAGAAACATTTAAGATCATTGAAACAGTTGGGAAGCCTACCATAATAACATATGCAGATGGCACAGTGATTGTTTCAAGTAAATTATTTCTGAAGATGTATTTATCACATTCTAAATTGGACTTAGGCCTTGAGTGAAATATAAGTGAAGTACTAAGAGTGAATTCAGACATTGACAAGAAGTTATAACATGAAATGTTTTGAAACTCTGGGTTTTCCTTAGTTAAAATGTATAAGATGTAAATTAAGAGAATATATAACAAAGGACAGAAGGAACAATAGAAGTATGGAATACTTTTTAGACAACTTGCCATAAAAAGCAATAATGATCAAACCAGTTATATTGGTTGTAGGTGGTATGTTACAGGTATATAGATTATAGCAGTCAAATTACAAATCAGTATTATGCAGTTATATTTTATAGCCTTGTTTTGTTCCAGTATAAAAATTATAAAACAAAAAATGCTAAAAAGGAATATGTCTTTAAATATCATTTGGTCAATTGTGTTCTTTTGCATCATTAGAGATACTTTATACAATTAGATGTGCTTAATGCTACATCTAAGGAACTGTTCAAATTGTGTGACATTAATTGAGTTAGCCTTATGAGGTAGCCTATTAATTTGTTTAAAGGGCAGACAGCAAGCACACCCAGAAAACAGTACACTGAAACCATGTAAACAGAGTATTATGCAATCGTGTTTTCTTAACAGCTCATGATAAACAGTACACACAGTGCTTTCAGTTATCCTTATAGGTAACATTTTTTTTTGTACTTTGTAAAAACAAGCTTGCAATAAGCATTATTAAGCAATCTTTAAATAGTTACATGGCACAGAATAAACAGTTTAAACTGTATAGTGGTAGACAATTCTAAAAAAAAAAACAAAGGTGCCACAAGACAACCAGCTCAAGCTTGCAGGTTAAAACTTGCCTTGGAAGCAGTCTGTACTGACAGAATAAAATATGACATCATAAAGTATTTCTTGAGCTGAACAACTGTATTGACAAGAAATTATGGTTACAAAGAGTATGTAATTGCTTCAACAGTAAATAAACAAATTCAGCAGAAATGTACCCTCTCAGTCAAACATAGAAATGCATGCTGTAAAGATGTGTGCTAAATTAGGCAAACATTTTCCTCCATTTCTTTACCCCTGTGTAGCTGGCCACCAGTTGCCCCCGTTGTCTCTCCTTGATCGGAAATGCAGGGAATCACTCCTAAACCCCAGACTTTTTCCTCATTGTTGGGATGAGATAGAGGCATCCCAGCTCGGTGTCAGACTTGGGGATGTAGGAGGTTTGTTTTATGCTTTACCCATTTACTATCTTGTACGTGATGTGCAGTGAATTAAGGACAAGTTTTGTCAATGCATGGCCCAGCACTTATTTTTTCTTAGGATGAAACCCCTAATATCAGGAAGGAGGCTATCATAGGTTCATAGGTTCATATGTAGGTGTGTACTAGGCTAATGGCCCTGGAGCATTTACAAGCCTAGCCGATATAAATGCCCTGGCATTGTGCCTCTCGATGTTAGTTCCCAGTGCCTCTATCAAGTAGAGCCACTGGAGTGATCCATGGGGTGAACTTTCTATTTTCCATCCACTCATCAAGATTTCTCTTGAAGAGGGCCAGTGAGGTGCTCTGCTTGACATGTATGGGAAGTCTAATCCAGAGCATGAGCAATCTCTGGGTTATGAACCTGTCCCTCCAGCATGTTCTGTTGATTGTGGTAATGAGGTTGAGGTCTCTGGTGTGTGTGGTGCGTTGGGATCGGAATTTTTTTAGATGTAGCATTTCTAACAGAGCTGAGTCAGACATGGCTTTGTAAGTCAAGCAGAGATTCCCTCTTAGTAAATGATATGATACAGAGAAGAGCTGGAGTTTTTTGAGTCTGTCCATGTAGGACATGCGTTTAAGACCTAGGATACTCTTCGTGAGGTACTGTTGTGGCCTTTCCAGCTGTTGCATGTATCTAGTGAGGCACATGCCAAATGGGCCATTATACTCGATGATTGGCCTAATGAGGGAAGAGTAGAGAGAAATGATGACCTCTTTTTTCCTGGATGAAAAAACCCTTGATAATGAGATGTGCCACATAGAAGGACTTTCTGACCACAGTTGCAATGTGGTGGTCAAAGGAGAAGTTGCTGTCAGCCTGTGTCCCCAGATCTCTTATAATGTCTTCAGTGTTCAGTGGGCTCCCATTGATGTGCAATTAGTGGGAACTGAGTTTTTCCCAAAGGGGATGACAACGCATTTTTTGGCATTAAGCTTAAGGTCATGGTTTCAACACCAGTCATTGGTCTCAGTGAGGCCTTTCTGTAGGATGTCTACATCACTTGGGGAGTTAATAAAGTCTCCCAGCTTGCATTTATCTGTGAACGCCACCCAGAGTTCATCCATGTTGTCCTGGACTTTTGAGAAGTAGAGGCCAAACAGGAGAGGACCCAGGACCGATCACTCTAGGACTCCACTCGTGGCTGGTCGGCAGTCTGACTTGGAGTCCACTACACTGTGGGTTCTATCTGTGAGACAATTTTTATCCCACCTTGTGATATAGGGGTTGATGCCTAGTTTGGTGAGTTTATCAATAATTCCTGAGTGGGGAATGGTATCAAAGGCCTTAGCCAGATCGAGGTAGGCTGTATGAACTGCCTTGCCCTCATCCACAGCTCTGGTGACTGACTCAAAGAAGTCAACCAGGTTGAGCAGGCATGGCATGATCTACCTTTCAGAAAACCAAATTGAGCGAGATAAAGAGTTTGGGGATTCCCTATATCCTTGTTAATTAGGTCCATGATGATGCACTCCATAGCCTTACATATCAGACTCATCAGGCTAATGGGGTGATAATTCCCAAGGTCTGTAATTGCTCCTTCTTTAATGAGAGGGATGACTGTAGCAGCCATTCGGTAGGGACAAAGCCTGAGGTAAGGCTGTGATTGAACAGGGCACACAGATGGGGTGCCAGTTCACTTTGTAGTTCATGTAGAACACATCCAGGGATATTGTCAGGTCCCATGGAAGCTGTATTATTGGCCTTGGTCAATGCAGCTTTAACATGTGCTGCAGTAATGCAGGGAGCCTGGCATTCCAACAGTGTTGTGATTGTTCCTTTAGCTGGCATTGAATTTGTCGGCCAGTATGTTGGCAATATCTTTTGGCTCAGTATAGGAGGTACCATTGTGCAGTAACTCAGAACAAACCTGGGTATTGCCATTGAGATTCTTGATATAACTATATTAGGCTTTGTGGTTGTTTTTATATCTGCTGCAATTCTGCCTTTAGAGCTACCTTTGGAGGTTTTGATGAAGGATCTCAATTTTTGTTGAAAATAATAAGGTAGTTTTTCCAGTCTAGGGACTTCACCTTTTTCTGCAACAGTTTCTTTCTTCTGTTGTAGAATTTATTAATGGCAAGGGACCACCAGATTGGCTTCATATTTTTGGAGGAGAGCATCTTGGTTCTGTTGGTTATGGCTGGTTCCATGCATTTATGTATGTGTTCGTACAGCGCATTGGTGTATGATTCGGTAGTCTTGCATCTATTTTCCATTGACATGGGTGAAGTGAAGTTAGCCACCTCTGTTTTTAGGAGCCCAAAGTCAGCTTAGGGGAAGTTTTTCATAGTGGTTACCTTTGCGTGGGGGGGTGGGTGTTGATTAGTTTGTGGTTGGATCTAACCAGGGAGAAATTGACTATTGGTGTAGAGCAACGGTTGCCCATGTTAATAATAATCAGATCAAAGATGTTGCTTCCTCTAGTGGGGGTAAGAATGAGCTGGTCCAAGGCATTGTACATAAGACTTTTCCCCTCAGTCTGGGATAGGTGACCACGTAAGCAGGTTTTCCCATTCCCCAACTCAGTCCCCAGGTTCTGTCTTGACTAGTCACACCCAAGTCACCTGGATTACAAGCAGGGCAATATCAGTCCTTTCTCAACAGGAGTTTACAGCACATAATACAAACATAATACATACATACATAATACAACAAAGCACAAATACTTGCGAGAGATGCAGCTATTTAGCCAAATTGGAGGCTGAGCTCTCTCAACTCAGGACTGGCAAGACCAGACAGGAGGAGAAGGAAACTACACACACCACAAAACCAGCCTCACATAATGCTACCACACCACTGAATCAAACACATAAACACACAAAGACATACTCGGAGGCTCTGAGTAAAAATTTACGTAAACAGCAGAGGCCTCCAAAGCAGACACCCAAACAACTGCTACCTCAAGACACCCCACAAGCAACACATAAACCACAAAATCAGTGTGCAAAGCAGTCACAGCCCTTAAGGCCAAATACAACACCAAACATACTTGTCATAGGTGACTCCATAGTGAGACATACTGACGTCCCACTCACCAGGCTGAACAAGGAGAGGGTCACAGTAAGCTGCCTATCGGGCGCTAGAATCCGCCACATAACACAAGCACTCGGGTCACTCCACGGCAAGTACAAATATGACACAGTCCTTGTCCATGCTGGTGTGAACGACCTGAGACGTACCTCCCTGGACTACATGAAAAGAGACATAGAGGAGCTCTCTGATTATGTAGCCCAGGCAGGTATGACCCTGACCCTGAGCAGTATCCTTCCTTCACCAAGAATGATGCCACAATATAGAGACAAGATGATCAGCTTTAACAATTGGCTTAATGTCTGGTGTCGCTCAAACGGGATCCAGTGTCTGTCTGCCTGGGATGACATGCTTGACAAGCCACGCTGCTTTGCAAGGGACGGCTTGCACCTGTCACCCTGGGATTCGGATATTGGCTAAGGCTCTTGCCACCCCATAGTGCCTTTTTAGGCAAGGCTCAAATTCTAAACCTACCACCCTAGAAAACAAAAATGGGAAGAAACTGAGGGTAATGCTGCTCAATGCCAGAAGTCTAAATCTCAAAATGCACGCACTCGAGGCCCTTCTCAGTATGGAGAACATTGATGTCTGTGCTGTAACTGAAACCTGGTTCAAGGCTCCTGAGAGCACCCGGCACTATTAGGTTTTACCTCATATCATGCGTTCCGGCCCCAAAACCCGGACCACACCACAAAAGGAGGGGTGTATCCATATTCATAAAGGATACCCACACCTCCAGGTTGGTGGCAACACACGAAGCTTGGAAACCATCCAGGTGCAACTAACCATAGGCAAAACTGCTCTACAAATTGTAGCATGCTACAGGCCACCCTCTCAAACTCAGGAACCCCACACAGCCTTCCTGAAGACACTGGAGGGTATAAATGTATCTCCAAACACCATCATATTGGGTGACTTCAACTTCCGAATATAGACTGGGAACATTACTCAAGCCCTAACTTTCTAGCCCAACAGTTCCTGGAGTTCATAAATTCAAATGCCATGGAACAGCTAGTCACTGTTCCCACGAGAGGAGAAAATATACTAGATCTCATTATCACAAACATGGGGACAAAATGCTCCACACCAGAAGTATATCCCTCATTGGTGAGATCTGATCATAAACTAATCTCACTGGAAATCCACATCCCGCCCCCACCCCAAACAAAAAACCACAGTGAAGAACTTCTCTAAAACAAACTTCACACTACTCAAGACTGGTGTGGTATCCTTCAAGGCCCCTGAGCCAGTGGAAACCACAACCCAAGCTGCGGAAGCCCTTACAAATGCCTTCTATGAACACCTCCAGGACTGCATGGATCAGGCAATCCCAAATAAAACCAAGACTCTTTCCACAAAGGGCAAGCGTCCAGTCTGGTGGACCCCAGCCATTAACAAACTTTACAATAAGAGGAGAAAGCTATTACATGATAGAACAAAATCCATAAAGGGAAGTCACCCTGATCATTATTAGTAAAAAATATGAGCACTCATAAAATCAACTAAGGCCAATTTTGAGAGAAAAATTGCCATGGATTCAAAGGACAATCATAAGGCCTTTTTCAGCTATGTTAGGAACCTGGGTGGAAACTCCCAGATATGCTCAGAATTAGTCCAAAATGATACAAAAATCACTGAACCCACAGACATTGCCAACATACTGGCAGACAGGTTCAGTGCAAACTTCACCCCTCTCCCCTAAAGGAGAGATAACTAACCCAGCGGAGTGTAGCCTCCCAGGCATCTCAAATGCGCAGGTGAAAGCTGCTCTCTCTAAAGCTAAAAATACAGCATCAATGGGACCGGATGGTGTCCCGGCTGTGTGCTACACAAGCTAAATGAGGAATTAAACCCGCACATAAGGCAGCTGTTTAATCTCAGCCTTACCACAGGATACGTGCCCAAGGAGTGGCGGCAACTGTGGTCCCACTCCACAAAGGCGGTGCCTCACGGACCCTGGTAATTACCGCCCCATAAGCTTAACAAGTCTAGTCTGCAAAGCTATGGAGAGGATCATAATGGAGCTCATAAACAAAGATATAGGGGACTTGCAGACATTGGACCCGACCCAGTTTGGCTTCGTCAAGGGCAGATCATGCCTTTTGAACTTGGTCGACTTGTTTGAAACAGTCACCAAGGCCATTGATGAGGGAAAGGCAGTCCATACAGCCTACCTTGACCTTGCAAAGGCTTTCGACACAATACCCCACTCGGGTATTGTAGAAAAACTTACCAGCTTAAATGTAAACCTATATGTCACAAGATGGGTTGCAAACTGGCTTAAGGACAGAACCCACAGGGTTAGAGTTGCTGGCGCTATGTCAGACTCCAAGACAGTCACAAGTGGTGTCCCACAGGGCTCGGTCCTTGGCCCCCTATTGTTCGGCATCTACTTCTCAGAAGTACAGGCCAACATGGGAGGACTTTGGCTGACAAAGTTTTCAGACGACTGCAAACTGGGCACCATAGTGGAAAGTGCATCGGACATGGATATCCTTCAGAAGGGACTCACGGAAACAGATAGCTGGTGCCAGAGCCATGGCCTGAAGTTAAACACCAAAAAATGTATAGTCATACCCTTCGGGGAAAAACAAGGTAACCCCAAGCTACCATATAGGCGGCAATCCACTAAGCACAGAAGAGGTTATCAGGGACCTGGGGACCCAGGCTGACAGTGGCCTTTCTTTTGACACTCACGTTGCTAAAGTGGTTAGAAAGACCTTCTACATTGCCCACCTGATCATGAAGGGATTCACATCCAGATCTAGTGAGGTCATTGTTCCCCTGTACTCTTCACTTATCAGACCAATGATCGAGTACAATGCCCCATTCGGGATGTATCTCACCCGACATCTGCAGCAATTGGAGATCCCCAAAAGTTCCTCACCAAAAGGATAAAGGGACTCCAAAATCTGTCATATGCTGCCAGATTGAAGAAACTCCAGCTCTATTCAGTCGCATACCATCTGCTCAGAGGTGACATGTGCCTGACATACAAGGCCATGTCCAACCCGGAATTAATGGACATGCTCCACCTCAAAAATCCAAATCCACCAAAACCACTAGAGCAAGTGACTTAAACCTTAGCACGGATATAAATAGGACGTGCTGGAGGGATAGATTTATCACTCAGAGACTCCCTATGCTGTGGAATAAAATCCCGGTCCATGTGAGGCAGAGCACCTCGCTGGCTCTGTTCAAGAGAAATCTTGACCTCTGGATGGGAGATCGTAGGTTTACCCCGGGAATCATCTCTGTGTCACTGCTGGACAGAGGCACAACAAACTAATGGGCACAGTATTTTTTCATATAAGGAGTGGCGTAAGCCACAAAACTTTGGGCTAGGCTTATAAATGCCTTAGGGCAGATAGCCTAGTATAAATCTATGAACCTATGAACCTATAATAGATATTGCACACGGCCATATTAGGCAATCTTGACCAAAAATATAAAAGTGTCACATGACATCAGATAAACTTTACAGGTTAGAGCTTACCTTGGGAGCATATGTAGTATTTGAACCAAACAAGAAATCATAAAAATACACTATAAACATAAAGGTGTTAACACTGCGCTCATTCATTTCCATGCAGTAATGTAAATTGTTTTCAGGGAACTACAAATTTAAAGCATATTATACCAATTAAGCAACTTAAATAGTGGCTGCTTCCAGAGATTCTGTCATGTAAGACTGTCTCATGGATGCAATATTGAAGGTCAAACTGCTGTACTGTACAGCGTTTCACTTCCTAATATAGGACTTACCTACAGCAAAGAAAAAATGTGTGGTTTTGTTCAGGGTAATATTAGCTATTCTTTTAAAAAAGGTCAGAATTTAGGACTTAGCCCTGAAAACATTATCTGGTTCATATACCACACTGACAATAAATGTGCAACATTTTTGAAAGTGGTGATATGCTCAAATAATTGCAGCAGTGGTAGATTCTTTGATGATGTTTTCTTCATGACATTAACAGCACATTATTGTTTTCACAGTAAATCACAATAGTTTCCTGAATGGAGTGTGTTTTTTTTTTTAAATCCGCAATAACTGTCCAAAGGTCATAGTACCATCCAAAAGTATGGCCCAGTCCTCATGTGGCAGAATCATTACAGCCTTCTCAATGATATTAACTTTTTCACTGGTAACCTAGAGGCACTTCTGATATATCAAAGTGCATCTCATGGAAATAGCTGATAACCATGGCCTAACCTACTTCATTCCATGCAGCATGTGTGAAGTCAAGGGAATGTCTGACATTTACATTGTCTGCACAATACACATTCTGTACTGCTGCTGCTTGATTATCTGCAAACAACA
This sequence comes from Protopterus annectens, assembly GCF_019279795.1. NCBI lineage: Eukaryota > Metazoa > Chordata > Ceratodontiformes > Protopteridae > Protopterus > Protopterus annectens. Next base: position 182,724,513 of record NC_056734.1, read on the forward strand.
AAACTTTCCTGTTTTGTTTATTTATTGATTTAGTTAGTTAGGTAGTGATGTATTCACTTTGTTTGTGTTGGTACAACACTGATTGCAATTGAACAATTCCATGCACACCACCAGTTAATGAATTTTCAACTATGAAGACAGAGGTACTTACCAAATGAAATGTAAATTGTTAAAGACTTACAAGCAGAGAATTGTGTGCATATATGAGCAGTGGCGGTTAATTAAGGTTAAACTATTCAGGCTACCTAAAGTCCACTCTTAATTTTTTCCCTTAGAACAGCTCTTCTTGAACTCTACTTCTAATCGAACCAGCCTATTCTCTATCTGAAAGGTTCAGCTCTACTTGATTCCTAAGTAGACTATTCTCTAGCTGGAAAGCTTGCACTTGCTTCTAAAGTACTTTTTACTCTTATATAGCACTTTTTTATTATACATATTACCCCACCAGCCTAAAACCCCTTTTTCGATCACCCACATCCCTCGAAGTCCTTTCAAACTCAATTACATAAAGTTTTTTGTCCTTTCCTTCTAGCATGTCGAGGGGTCAGTTGCTAGCGTCCTCTCCTGCTCAGCTGGTGAATCTGGGAATATTGAGGCAATGTTACAATTGCCTCATGTACACAGACAACCCTCTCCTTCTACCACAGAACACAAATACATGCGAGAGATGCAACTATATAGCCAAACTGGAGGCAGAGCTCTCTCAACATAAGACTGGCAAGACCAGACAGGAGGAGAAGGAAACCACACACACCACAAACCCAGTCTCAAATAGTACTATCAAAACTTCAAATCATACACATAAACACACAAAGACATACTCGGAGGCTCTGATCAAAAATCTACCAAAACAGCAGAGGCCACCAAAGCAGACACCCAAACAACTGCCACCTCATGACACAACACATGCAACACATAGACCACAAAGTCAGTGTGCCAAACAGTCACAGCCCTTAAGGCCAAACACAATGCCAGACACACTCGTCATAGGTGACTCCATAGTCAGACATACTGACATCCCACTCACCAGATTGAGTAAGGAGAAGGTCACAGTAAGCTTCCTGTCGGGCGCTATAATCCGCCACATAACGCAAGCACTCAGGTCACTCAACAGCAAGTACAAGTATGACTCAGTCATTGTCCATGCTGATGTGAATGACCTGAGACGTACCTCCCTGGACTACATGAAAAGAGACATAGAGGAGCTCTCTGATTATGTAGCCCAGGGAGGTATGACCCTAACCCTGAGCAGTATCCTACCTTCACCAAGAATGATGCCACAATACAGAGACAAGATGATCAGCTTTAATAATTGGCTTAATTTCTGGTGTCATTCAAAGGGGATCCAATGTCTGTCTGCCTGGGATGACATGCTGGACAAGCTACGCTGCTTCGCAAGGGACGGCTTGCACCTGTCACCCTGGGCTTCGGATATTGGCAAAGGCACTTGCCACCCCATAGTGCCTTTTAGGCAAGGCTCAAATTCTAAACCTACCACCCTAGAACACAAAAAAGAAAATAAACTAAGGGTAATGCTGCTCAATGCCAAAAGTCTCAACCTCAAGATGCACTCGAAGCCCTTCTCAGTATGGAGAACATCGATGTCTGTGCTGTGACTGAAACCTGGTTCAAGGCTCCTGAGAGCACCCTGGCACTATCAGGTTTTACCTCATATCATGCGTTCGGGCCCCAAAATCCGGACCACACCAAGAAAGGAGGGGGTATCCATATTCATCAAGGATACCCACACCTCCAGGTTGGTAACAACGCATAAGCATTGGAGACAATCCAGGTGCAATTAACCGTAGGCAAGACTGCTCTGCAATTTGTAGCATGTTACAGGCCACCCTCTCAAACTCAGGAACCTCACACAGCTTTCCTGAAAACACTCGAGGGGATAAATGTATCTCCAAACACCATCATATTAGGTGATTTCAACTACTCGAATATAGACTGGGATCATTACTCAAGCCCCAACACTCTAGCCCAAAGGTTCCTAGAGTTCATAAACTCTAATGCCATGGAACAACTAGTCACCATCCCCACAAGAGGAGAAAACATACTAGATCTCATCATCACGAACATGGGGACACAATGTTCAGCACCGGAGGTGTACCCCTCATTGGTGAGATCAGATCATAAACTAATCTCACTGGGAGTCCACATCCCACCCCCACCCCAGATAAAAAAGACCACAGTGAAGAACTTCTCAAAAGCCGACTTCACACTTCTTAAGACTGGTGTGGTTTCCTTCAAGGCCCCCGAGCCAGCGGAAACCATTACCCAAACCACTGAATCACTTACAAATGCCTTCTACCAGCACCTCCAGGACTACATGGATCAGGCAATCCCAAACAAAACAAAGACTCTTTGCACCAAAGGCAAGCACCCAGTCTGGTGGACCCCAGCCATAAACAAGCTCTACAATAAAAGGAGAAAGCTACTACAAGATAAAGCAAAATCCTTAAAAGGGAAGACACCCTTGATCATTATAAGTAAAAAACTACGATCGCTCATAAAATCATCCAAGGCAAATTTTGAGAGAAAAGTCGCTAAGGACTCAAAAGACAATCATAAGGCCTTTTTTAGCTATGTTAGAAACCTGGGAGGAAACTCCCAGATATGCTCAGAATTAGTTCAAAATTATGTAAAAAATCACTGAACAAACAGACATTGCCAACATACTGGCTGACAGGTTCAGTGCAAATTTCTCCCCCCCAAAAGGAGAGATATCTATCCCAGCGGATTGTAGCCTCCCACACATCTCAAATGCTCAGGTGAAAACTGCTCTCTCCAAGGCAAAAAACACAGCATCTATGGGACCAGATGGTGTCCCTGGTTGTGTGCTCCACGAACTCAATGAGGAATTAAACCCGCTGTTAGGGCAGCTGTTTAATCTTAGCCTCACCTCAGGATACATACCCAAGGAGTGGCGCACTGCAACTGTGGTCCCACTTCACAAAGGCGGTGCCTCCACTGACCCTGGAAATTACTGCCCCATCAGCTTGACAAGCCTGGTCTGCAAAGCTATGGAGAGGATCATAATGGAACTCATAAATAAAGACATAGGGGACTTACAGACATTGGATCCAACCCAGTTTGGTTTGTCAAGGGCAGATCATGCCTTTTAAACTTGGTTGATTATTTTGAAACAGTCACCAAGGCCATTGATGAGGGCAAGGCAGTCCACACAGCCTACCTTGACCTTGCAAAAGCTTTCAACACAATACCCCACTCAGGTATCATTGAAAAACTCATCAACTTAAATGTAAACCCATATGTCACAAGATGGGTTGCAAACTGGCTAAGTGACAGAACCCACAGGGTCAGAGTGGCTGGCGCCATGTCAGACTCCAAGCCGGTCACAAGTGGTGTCCCACAGGGCTCAGTCCTGGGCCCCCTCTTGTTTGGCATCTACTTTTCAGAAGTACAGGCAAACACAGGAGGATTGTGGCTGACAAAGTTTGCAGATGACTGCAAACTGGGCGCCATAGTTGAAAACTCATCAGACACAGATATCCTCCAGAAGTGTCTCATAGAAACAGATAACTGGTGCCAGAGCCATGGCCTAAAGTTAAATGCCAAAAAATGCATAGTCATACCCTTCGGGAAAAACAAGGTTACCCCTAGCTACCATATAGGTGGCAATCCACTAAGCACAGAAGAGGTTATCAGGGATCTGGGGACCCAGGTTGACAGTAACCTTTCATCTGACACTCACGTTGCCAAAGTAGTTAGGAAAACATTCTACATTGCCCACCTGATCATGAAGAGATTCACATCTAGATCAAGGGAGGTCATTGTTCCCCTGTACTCATCACTCATCAGACCAATGATTGAGTACAATGCCCCATTCGGAATGTATCTTACCCGACACCTGCAGCAATTGGAAAGGCCCCAAAAGTTCCTCACCAAAAGGATAAATGGTCTCAAAAATATGTCTTATGCTGCCCGACTGAAGGAACTCCAGCTCTATTCAGTCGCATACCGTCTGCTCAGAGGTGACCTGTGCCTGACATACAAGGCCATGTCCAACCCGGAATTGATGGACATGCTCCACCTCAAAAAATCTAAATCCATAAGAACTACAAGAGGAAGAGACTTAAACCTCAACACAGTTATAAATAGGACGTGCTGGAGGGACAGATTCATCACCCAGAGACTCCCTATGCTGTGGAACAAAATCCCGGTACATGTGAGGCAGAGCACCTTGCTGGCCCTGTTCAAGAGAAATCTTGATCAATGGATGGGAGATCGCAGGTTTACCCCAGGGATCACCTCAGTGTCACTGCTGGACAGAGGCACAGTAAAATAATGGGCATAGTACCCTTCAAACTTAAGGGGTGGTGAAAACCACAAAACTTTGGGCTAGGCTTATAAATGCCCTAGGACAGATAGCCTAGTATAAACCTATGAACCTATGAACCTATATATCTACATATAGAAAAGACAACATCATAACTATTAATGGCGCAGGGCACCCAGCCACTGGGGATGCACAAGCCAGTGCATTTCTTCATGCCAGTCCCAAGCCCGGATAAATGGGGAGGGTTACATCAGGAAGGGCATCTGGTGTAAAACTTTTGCCAAATGACATATGAAGACAACAATACAGATTTCCATACCGGATCGGTCAAGGCCCAGGTTAACAACGACTGCCACCAGTAATGTTAGCCAACAGGGTGTTGGTGGAAAATGGGCTACTGTTGGCCAAAGGAGAAAGAGGAGAAGAGGGGGGAAGGTATGCCCGAAGGCAGGAAGAGAGGAGGAAGGTTAGGAGTGTGGTAGTGTGGGTAGGAACTTTGAATGTTGGTAGCATGACTGTTATAGGGAGAGAGCTAGCTGATATGATGGACAGAAGGAAGATTGATATATTGTGTGTACAACAGACCAGATGGAAGGGGAGTAAGGCCAGGTGCACTGCAGGCAGGTTCAAATTGTTCTATCATGGTGTGGATGGGAGGAGAAATGGGGTAGGGGTTATCCTGAAGGAACAGTATGCCAAGAGGGTAATGGAGGTGAAAAGAGTGTCAGATAGAGTGCTGTTTATGAAGCTGGAAATTGATGGCATGATGATGATTGTTGTTAGCATATATGATCCACAAGTTGAGTGTATGATAGATGAGAAAGAAAAATTCTGGAGTGAGCTGGATGAAGTGGTGGTGAGTGTACCCAAGGTTGAGAGAGTGGTGATTGGAGCAGATTTCAATGGGCATGTTGGTGAAGGGAACAGAGGGGATGAGGAAGTGATAGGTAGGTATGGTATTAAGGAGAGGAATGCAGAAGGTCAGATGGTAGTAGATTTTGCAAAAAGGATGGACATGGCTGTGGTGAATATGTATTTTAAGAAGAGAGAGGAGCATAGGGTGATGTACAAGAGTGGAGGAAGATGCACACAGGTGGATTATATCCTATGTAGGACGGCCAGTCTGAAGGAGCTTGTAGACTTTAAAGAAGTGCAGGGGAAAGTGTAGTTAGGCAGCATAGGATGGTGCTCTGTAGGATGACATTGGTGATTGAGAAGAGGAGGAGGAGTGTGAGGGCAGTGCCAGTGATCAAATAATGGAAGTTGAAAAAGGGTGATTGTGAGGTGGAGTTCCAGGAAGAGTTAAGACAGGCACTGGGTGGCAGTGAAGGGTTACCAAATAGCTGCGTAACTGCAGCAGAGCTGGTAAGGGAAACAGCTAGAAATGTGCTTGGTGTGACATCTGGACAGAGGATGGAAGACAAGGAGACCTGGTGGTGGAACGATGAAGTACAGGAGAGTATACAGAGAACAAGGTTGGAAAAGAAGAAGATGGATTGTCAGAGAGATGAAGAAAGTAGACAGGAGTATAAGGAGATGAGACTTATGGCAAAGAGAGAGGTGGCAAAGGCTACAGATAAGGTGTATACAGAGTTGGATGAAAAGTTGGACACTAAGGAGGGAGAAAAGTACTTATACCAATTGGCTAGACAGAGGGACTGAGCTGCAAAAAATGTGCAGCTGGTAAGGGTTGTAAAGGATAATAAGGGAAACGTACTTACAAGCGAGAAGAGTGTGTTGAGCAGATGGAAAGAGTACTTTGAGGGGCTGATGAATGAAGAGAATGAGAGAGAAAGAAGGTTGGATGATGTGAGGATAGTGAATCAGGAAGTGCAATGGATAAGCAAGGAGGAAGTAAGGACAGCTATGAAGAGGATGAAGAATGGAAAGGTTGTTGGTCCAGATGATATACCTATGGAAGTACAGAGGTGCTTAGGAGAGATGGCAGTGGAGTTTTTAACTAGCTTGTTTAATGAAATCGTGGAAAGTGAGAGGATGTCTGAAGAGTGAAGAAGTGTTTTGCTACCAATTTTTAAGAATAAGGGTGATATGCAGAGCTGTAGTAACTACAGAGGGATAAACTTGATCAGTTATAGCATGAAGTTATGAGAAAGAGTAGTAGAAGCTAGGTTAAGAAGGGAGGTGATGATTAGTGAGTAGCAGTATGGTTTCATGTGGGAAAGAGCACTACAGATGCGATGTTTGCTCTGAGACTGTTGGAGAAGTACAGAGTAGGTCAGAAGGAGTTGCATTGTGTCTTTGTGGACTTAGAGAAAGCATATGACAGGGTGCCTAGAGAGGAGTTGTGGTATTGTATGAGGAAGTCGGGAGTGTCGGAGAAGTCTGTAAGAGTGGTACAGGATATATACGAGGGTAGTGTGACAATGGTGAGTTCTGCAGTGGGAGTGATGGATGCGTTTTAGGTGGAGATGGGATTACATCAAGGATCAGCTCTGAGCACTTTCTTATTTGCAATGGTGATGGCCAGGATGACAGACGAGATCAGATAGGAGTCCCCATGGACTATGATGTTTGTAGATGACATTGTGATCTCTAGTGAAACTAGTGAACAGGTTCTGGAGACCTGGAGAGGTGGAAATATGCTCTAGAGAGGAGAGGAATGAAGGTCAGCAGGACTAATATGTGTGTGTGAATGAGAGGGAAGACAGAGGTATGGTGAGGATGCAGGAAGTAGAGTTGGCAAAGGTGGATGAGTTTAAATACTTGGGATCAATAGTTCAGAGTAATGAAGAAGAGAGTACAGGCAGGGTGTAGTAGGTGGAGAAGAGTGTCAGGAAAGATTTGTGACAGGTACCACTATGAGTGAAAGGGAAGGTCTACAAGAGGGTAGTGAGACCAGCTATGTTGTATGGGTTGGAGACGGTGGCACTGACAAAAAGGCAGGAGTCAGAGCTGGAAATGGCAGAGTTAAAGATGTTAAGATTTGCACTGGGTGTGACAAGGATGGACAGGATTAGGAATCAGTATATTAGAGGTTCAGCTCAGGTTGGATGGTTTGGAGGTGAAGGCAGAGATGCAAGATTGCATTGGATTGGACATGTGCTGAAGAGGGATGCTGGGTATATTGGGAAAAGGATGCTAAGGATGGAGCTGCCAGGTAGCAGGTAAAGAGGTAGGCCTTAGATAAGGTTAATGAATGTGGTGAGAGAGGATATGCAGGTGGTTGGTGTGACAGAGTAATATGCAGAGGACAGGAAGAAATGGAAACAGATGATCTGCTTTGGTGACCCCTAATGGGAATAGCGAAAAGAAGAAGAAGGGAAGCTGATAGAAAGCAAGGCAGAAACAAAAAAGCAAAAAACAAAGTAAATATGAAAACTATTTTGTATGGAGAATAGTACTGTAATGGTGCACAGAGATGATTATCTTTAAACTACAACCTAAAATATTGGGAAACAAACCATAGTTGTATGTTCTTGTCATCTAGTAAAATAGTCCAACTTTCAGAGAGGATGCCCATAATTTATACATGGTAGTTTCCTTGACTGACACTGGAAGGCTTTTAACATTCTTGGAAAAAGAACAGATTTTGTGATTAGTCAGTCTGGAAAAAAAGACCACATTGCAGTGGCAGATATATTGCAATGAAATGCTTCTTTCAGGCAGTCTTAAGCTCTTTCTCCACCATAGTAATTCTCTTATCTAAAGCCCAGTGTTCACAGTTGTAATTGCTTATAAATAACACAAATCTTGGGTATGTTATAGACATTTTTAGACCTTTAGTAATACATGATTTTTGGTAAATGGGAAAACAAGTCACTATTACCAGTTCTCTACAGACAGCCTCTACTGCAGGGTCAGATTCAGCATAAGGTGACCTAGGCAGCTAACAAGAGTTTGCTGCTTGTTCATGGATCCCATAAACATCAGCATTAGGAAAAAAAGTCCCATGCTGTCCCACATACATCTCTTAACTCTTATCTGAGTCTGCTTCTTTGCTCTGTTTTGACATGCAAAAGCACTAATTTCTCCTCCTTCATAGGCTTGAATGTAGACCCAATAAGTAAAAAAACTTCCTGTAGGTCATCATAGTCAAAATGGACCAGTACCATGCAAACATTCAATGTAACACTAGCATGGTCATTTGGAAAAGCCAATGCAAAGCGGTGCTGAAGACATTGCAGTGTTTAGTAGTGTGTGTGTGTGTGTTTGCATGCACACACCCTGAAGCAAAGCACATAGCACAGCTTCCCTTCATGTATTTACCTTCTTCCTTGTAAATGCTTCATTTTCTGCTAAACTGCTCAGGATTGCAGTCAGTCAATGATGCCAGTCATTAGAATTTCATAGTTCCTATTGTTCAGAAAATGCATGCCCATGCAACACCTGCTGTTTAGTTATTGTTTTAAGTGAATTAGAGTTGTCTAGCCTAAAGGTTGTGAGCTGCTAATAAATTGCTTCCTGTTGTCAAAAGTCCATGATTTGAATTATTGTGCCTCCATTTGAATACTGTGTGTGACTTTGAGCAACTCACTTAGCCAGTGAGTGCTCTTGGGTCAACCCTGAAAAGGGACACTTTGGCCAGCAGGTTTACATAGTTAAACAGATAATGATGATACTGCCATTACTACTACTATTAATAATAATCTGAATTTGTCCCTCTTTGATTCTTTTTTCATCAGTTATTGTTTGCTTTGTCAGGAATACAAAGAAATTAAGAGGTACAGTGGATATCAAAAATTGAGACTACACTAAATCATTTCAAAACTTTCCCCACCTTTAATGTGACCTATAACCTGTACAATTCAATTGAAAACAAACAAATCTGTTGGGGGGAAAAAATAAAAAATGTACAATAAGCTGGTTGCATAAGTCTGTACACCCTTAAAACTAATACTTTGTTGAAGCACCTTTTGATTTAATTACAGCATTCAGACTTCTTGAGTACACACCTGCCATCAATTAAAGAGACTCTGATTAACCCCAAATAAAGTTCAGCTGTCCTAGTAGGATTTTCCTGACATTTACTCAGTTGCCTGCTACAGCAAAAGCCATGGTTCACAGACAGCTTACAAAGCATCAAAGGGATCTCATTGTTGAAGGGTATCAGTCAGGAGAAGAGTACAAAAAAATTTCCACAGCATTGGATATACCATGGAACACAGTGAAGACAGTCATCAAAAAGTGGAGAAAATATGGGACGACAGTAATGTTGCAAAGAACTGGACATTCCTCCAAAATTGATGAAAAGACAACACAACAACTGGTCAGGGAGGCTGCCAAGAGACCTACAGCAACACTGAAGGAGCTGCAGGAATTTCTGGCAAGTACTGGTTATGTACTACATGTGACAGCAATCTCCCATATTCTCCATATGTCTGGGCTATGGGGTAGGGTTGCAAGACGGAAGCCTTTTCTTACACAGAAAATCATCCAGGGCTGGCTCAGAACAATACATCAAGTCTCCCAAAAGCATGTGTCTGTTGAGACCAAGCTTGAACTTTTTGGCCATAATTCCAAAAGGTACATTTGGTGCAAAAACAATACTTTGCATCACCAAAAGAGCACCATCCCCACGGTGAAGCATGTTGTTGGAAAATCATGCCTTGGGGTTCCTTTTCTTCAGCTGGAACTGAGGCTTTAGTCAAGGTGGAGGGAATTATGAACAGTTCCAAATACCAGTCACTTTTGGCCCAAAACCTTCAGGTATCAGATAAAAAGATGAAGATGAAGTGGAATTTCACCTTTCAACACGACAATGATCCCAAGTATACATTCAAATCAACAAAAGAATGGCCTCACCAGAAGAAAATTTAAAGTTTTGAAATGGCTCACCCAGAGCCCAGACCTAAATCCAATAAAGCTTAGGGCAGCGGTGGGCAAACGGGATCTTGCCGAAAATAAAAAAAATTGAGAAAAGCCAATTCTAAGATAATTCTGCATTTTGCCATTATAGTCAATGGCATGCAGAATGTAAACAATACAAGGGAGCACTGGTTGTCAAGGGGAAAGGGTCCTTCTAAGTGCAGTAACTAAGGACATATACACTGGGGTATGCTAACGAGGGGAGTTATACTGAATCATAGATTTCCTCAAAGTGTCAGCTTGCACCTAACCGTATAGGTGCAGCAATACAACAGTGCAAGTATAAGAGCTGAATGACTTCATAAGGGGGTGTGTCATGCTTGCTGTAAGCTCATTGGAGCTCTGTGGGCCGTGTTTGCCCTTAACTAAGCACAGCTAAGGGAGGAGGAGTGTCTGAGGCTGTATTGTCTTATTCCATGAAATGCAGAGCGTGTTCACATCCAGGGAGGGCCATTTCTATTTAAAAGTGCTTACATTAGCTAAACGGGTGTGCATCGAGCCTACCAAAACAAAACAAAAAAAAAAACGAGGAAATAGCAAAACTGTTTACATTTCAGCAATGGGTATGCATGGCGTGCTTCAGGGCTTAAATAGAGAGGAAGTGGGAAGGGGGAAACAGCAGTAGGAAGGCAATCAATGAGAACTAGCATAGCTGGCAGGTGGAATGTCTCAGAATCAGCCAATTACACATGCAGCAGCCCAGCAAACTAATATAAACTATGCAAACACCCTAAAGACTGTTTTTGTCCCACAAACTCTACACCACCGGTGTACACAGATGGGGGATTTTTAATTGGCAAAAATAGCAAAATATGTTAGAGGCTGCTGCTGCTTTACTCCATTAATATGTGCTAGAGACTGAGGGTGGTGAGGAGGAGAATGCTGACAACTGACCCACAGTGAGGAGGAGGATAAGAGTGCACAGATCTAAAGTAACTTACCAGGGCCTACATGAACTGGAGATAGTGGAGCACTATAGGGTGGACAGGGACATTCTACAGCAAATCATTGAGCTGTGCTGGCCATGCCTTACACACAGAACTAATAGAGGGGAACCCATCCCAGTGGATAATAAGGTATGTCTAGGCTTTAGAATACTAGCCACAGGTACCTTCCATAAACCAACTGGGGATATCATGGGGTTCTCACAGGCATCAGCATCCAGGGTATTTCACCAGTTCCTGGATGCCATGACACAACATGTCACTGAGCACATATATTTACCCACCACCCATAAGTCGATGATCACACGTATGCGTCTTTTCCACCATATAGCAGAATACCCTGAAGTAGTTGGTGCTATAGACTGCATGCACATCCACATCAAAGCACCACCCGGTAAGCGGGGCAGGGTCTACCTAAACTGCAAGGGCTTCCCCTCCATCAACTGCCAGGTCATGTGTGATGTTCAGGGCATTATCATGAATGGGTGTGCTGGCAGCCCTGGAAGCTATCACGACTTACACATCTGGCATTGCTCACAGCTGTATCAGGTATTTGCCAGGGGGGGGGCATCCCATATGGCCATCTAGTGGAGGATGCTGGCTATGCACTGGAGCTGTGGCTGATGACACCCATCAGAAATGCACACACACCCAAACAAGAACACCATAATGAGGCACACGCACAAACCAGGATCATAGAAGAGCATGTGTTTGGGATGCTCAAGTCACGGTTCCACTGCCTTGACATATCTGGTGGAGCCTTGCAGTACTCTCCAGCTGCATGTACACAAATGTTCATAGTATGTGCCATGCTACACAATGTAATCCTGTGGACAAAGCTGCAGCAGGAACAGCATGGGGCAGGGCCACATAGTCCCCCACCATTGCCAAGGCCAGCACAGGCACAGAGGGAGTCAGAGGAGGAACATCCTGAGCCTTCCCCTGTAGGCAGAAGGAGGCATGCACAGTATGCCCAGGCCTTGGCAAAGAGGCAATGCATAGCACATACACTGACACTGTAGGGACCCAGGGAGTGATACCTCTCTCTGACTCGCACAGACAGTAAAAGGGATGCCAAACATGACACTACCTGAGCTTTGCCATGTACAGGGAGTGTACTATGTGCATCCAACAATGTCAGCCCTGCAGCACTGTCCTCAATACTGGCCCAGCAACAAGGTAAGTCACTCTTCCTATCAATTATTGAATGGAGTAGTATGTTCACATAGTTGTATGTATGATATGGATACAAGCATGCAAGGGAATTGGGTAGCTGAATGGGATATCAGCAGACAGCTAAATGGGTCATCAGGAAATTCATAACAAATACTTGTGTCAACATACTAGGCAGCACTACACAAGGTGACATCCCCCACTGCAGTACATGTGATGGCCCAAAGAACTGTGGGTGTCAATAGGTCACACATATGGATGTCAATGAGGTTCACTTTTCCACCACCAGCCTCACCCAGCAGGACAGGTGTAGATGACCATGAAGAAAGGCTGAGCTAAGGCCCCCAAATGAAGGCAATGGTGAACAGTCCCCCGCCAGACTTACACAGACATACTACAACAGGTCTGGCAGTTGCATTCCAGTTCTGAAGGGTAAGAAGTCTGAAACTGAAATATATCCTATTAGGATCTAACATGTGCACTCTACTGATATGCCTCCTGTCTGCATGATACAATATGAAATGGAAGCCAAAAGAGTAACCGAAATGCCAGTACAGTCATTTCAAATGTTAAGGTCTGCAGGTGTGCACCCTCCCCACCACAATCCCATGTAGAAATGCAGTAACAGATGGCCTGCAGCACTCTCAAATGGCCTACAGTCCTCTGGCAAAGGCCCATGCCTCACCCATAGTGCCAATGTATGGAATTTCAGGGGGTCCCAACTAACAACTTAACAGTAAACAGAAAATAAATGCAAGGCTATGTTGACAAATGCCAGTAACATGCCTCCCCATGTCCTATTGCAATGACTGTGGATCAGGCCATAAATACTACTGGGATAAAGGTCCAACTATAGGGATACCTCTGAGATATTGTTTACATAATGTTAGGTGGAGGAGAGAATAACAGAGGGGGTTGTATAAGCACGGATGTCATGGAGTGTGTAAAGTCTGAAACTCTAATGTCTGCCCATACTACTCACGACTGCAAACCCATGAATGAATAGCCACAAAACCACTTGTAAACTACAATGTGAAGGTAAACTGACCAGATGTATGAGTCCTGCCTCTGGATAACCTGGCTGTATTTGTACAGCTGAGAGGTATGGCCCCAGCAGGATATGGCCATTCCTTGAAATTGAGAAAAGCACAAGGAGGGGATCCCCAGCCAGCACACTAACAAGATTCTGAACCATTTACACAGAACCAGCAGTCTATTGTCTGCAGCTACCCCTCCACAATGGCAGGTGTGTGCCAGAATGTGTAGTCTGTATGCCTCAGAATATCGGTCTCAGCTTCATTCATCTTGTATTTCCCAGTAAATAACCATGAGCAAAGAATGATAACTGTTAGTAGTTGAAGACATGACACATCACAGTATAAAACAGAACATATGTCAGAATATCTATGCTACAACCAAACATGTCACAAAAGCAGCACAGACAGCAATAGTTACAGTATTCCATGTATGTTAAGCCCATTGTGTCTCCATATTGGCAACATATCTACAGATATCTTGCAGAAAGAGTTTGCTAGGTGTATCTGTAGCACACAAAACCCTGAACTGGAGTCCAACCCTCCCTGGAATAGATGCACACACTCAATATAGAAGGTCATACTGGGCATGCTCCTACACTTACAGAAATGAAGCGCATGTCTCACAACACAGTGGACTACAGTTATCGGTTATTCACAGCTGTCTGTGCACACATACCAAATTGTACACCATTGATACTTCACACACACATACACATTGGATAGGAGTACACACATATCTAAGGCAAACGTAATATAATATATCAAATATACACACACACACACACACACACACACACACACACACACACACACACACACACACACACACACACACACAGATGTGGGGAAGAGAAAGACAGACAGTGACAGAGAGAATCCCATTATGAGGCCTGTCCCACCCACTACACATCCCATGGCCTATATCACATGATGTGCTGATATCATTCACTGCAGAAATACCTTTGGTTAACCCTCAGCCCTATAGTGTCAGTGGTGGTTGTGGTAACTGTGTAAAACTACAGTACAAATAGGTATCCATGTAGCAGTTGTAATCTCAGTCCTGTCAAATGTAAAGTTGTGTGCGAGTATGTGTGCTTGTGTTTCTAGATGAATGTGGTTGAGGCCATTCACACCCACTAAATCTCCTGTATCTCTCCTTCAGCACTGCAGCTGATGTCACTCACCTTCAAAGATACCTTTGCACAGATTTTAGCATATAAACTGTGTGGTGCACATGATAACTGTGTAATACTATAGTGTAGCAAACTGTGTAAATGTGAGTGTTTGTGTGAGAGAGTGTGTGTATTCTTGTAGAGACCTGAGTTTGTGGTCAATCACACTTACAACACTTCCCTTATCCCTCCTTTAGCACTGCTGCTGATTTCACTCACCTTCAAAGATACCTTTGCACAGCTCTTCAACATGTACGCTCCATGGCATGTGTAATAAACATGGAACAATGTAGTAGTATTAACTACGTAGGTATGGTTTTCAATTTCATCACTGGTAAGTGTTTGCGTGTGTACATATGTTTGTCTGTACCTCAAAGGTTTTGGCTCCATTTACACACAGTAAACATCTCAGTGCTTGACTTTAGCAGTCCTGCAGATATCATCCACCTTAGAAGTACCTGTTGTCAACCCTAAACCCTGTAAGGTCAGTGGTGTATGTGGCAAATGCGTAACCATAATGGTTTGAAAAGATAGTTAGATAAAGGTTTGAACCTCACCCCTGGCAAATGTAAATGTGTGTAAGATAAAAATATCTTATGGACTCTCTCACCCACTACATCACCCAATGCCAGTATTTACAAGGGCTGATGATGTTCCTCACCTTAGAAGTACCTTGGGACAATATCCATCCTATAAGCTCTGTGATGTGTGTGATAAATGCAGTACACTGTAGCAGCAATACATCGCTAAGTAGGGGTTTGAAACTCAGTACTGGCAAGTGTGTGTGTCTGTCATCAGTATCTTGGGTGGCAATTGGTGTGATTGTGTAATAACAGGATCCATTGGGGTGGATTTTGCTAAATTATTATGTTGAGAACCTAGTATATGTCACAGTGTCCACATTACAAGGCCAAACAGTTGTCAAACATCAGAGAGTTTGGTGTAGACAATACACACTCCTATATGTGGCAGTATGGATTAGTGAACAATGTAGGCAACCCTTCTATTACTCAGAGACCACTCTCCACCCAAGTATCATACACAAACACACTTGGCTAGGCAATAACCACTATATTGGTAGTTCTCTTGCATAGTGCCTCACAATTAGTACCCACAGTGTGATTGCAGTGGGCTACATGCCTGTTTACCACAATAGTGCCACTGATATCATAAAGTACATTGATGTGTTACATCTCCTGACTGTGTTATAAAGCAAGTAAAAGGACATGGCACCCTGTTTCATCCCCTCAGTAGCCCAATCAATGTGTACAGTGGCCCTTTTGCCATGTTCACCACTGGATGCCTGCAACAACTGTCTAGTCTGCAAATGTACCCCTCGAAGGGAATACCATGCCTTACACACATGCCCTGTATGGACAGATGCAATTAACTCCACTGAATACCCGTATCATATTGTCAATGTAGGTGCAATCACTACCTCAGTTACATAGCCAGTTCTCACCAAATGAGGTCAGGAATGCTATATCAGGAGATACCAATCTGTCAACACAACATGCCCCAGAGACCGCAAGCACACTTCCACATGTCAAAGAGCATGCATGTGGGACATGTGCACAACCCAGACACTGTCCATGTTATGGAATATAGATCACATACAAGGGGAAGCAATGTACATCACTGGCCACCCACAATAGAAACCTGGATGAATGGATGGGGGAATACAATACCCACCCCTGGGGACCACTCCAGTGACTGTACGCCTGAGCCCCACTGGGGACTATTGTCATGTAGCCTGATGCCAAGGTATTACCTTGGGCTAGCCTTGTAGAGCTTCAGGCCCATTCACCTACTGCACACCTATGAAGCAATGAACCTATGGATCTCAGTACTGGCGTGTGTGTGTGTGTGTGTGTGTGTGTGTGTGTGTGTGTGTGTGTGTGTGTGTGTGTGTGTGTGTGTGTGTGTGTGTGTGTGTGTGTGTGTGTGTGAATAGTAATTCCAGTGTGTTTTATTGATGAATATCCCCTGTAGCTGTAGTTATTAGCAATCAGAGGTGTGCCCAAACCAGAACATGTACCATTCACCATTCTACAACAGATGTTGTACATTAACATATTTCTATGTACAACCCTCAGCTCTATAATCTGTGAGGCATATGCAATCACTGTGTTACAGACCAGGAATTACCATGCACATACTGTACCCTGCACATGACATGGTGGATGTGTCACCATACTGCCATACCCTGTGGCCATGCTGCAGGGCCACATCCTGGTGACACACAGACACCTAGAATGGACATGAGTTACAGCATGTGAGAAAACATTCACTCAGCACTTCACTTTTGAGGGGAGAGAGGGGTAAAGCTGGCACTGAATGTGTTGCCAAGACTGTGGCCAATATCTGTTGTCTCAGGATAGATATTAGCTTTGTGCAGTAACTCGCAGCACTTGTGTTTACTGCTGTGTAGGTTGTTGATGTAACTATCAAGGCTGTTGTGACTGTTGTCAGTGTCTGCTGCACCTGTGCTGCCATAGATGACTATCAGGGACTCCATGAGGGATTTAAAGTTGTGTTTGAGGCTAATAAGGGAGTTCAACAGTCATGGAACACCACCTTTCCCTGCAACAGTGTCCTTCTTCTGATGTACACTTCAGTAATGGCAGGGGACCCTCACATTGTCTCCAAGTGTTTGGAGGACCGTGTCTGGGTTCTGTTGGCTCTGGTTAGTACCATGCATTCATGTACCTGTTTGTACAGTGCCTATGTGTATGATTCCATAGTCATGCAGCTACATCCCATTGCCATGGGTGCAGGGAAGTCATCCACCCCTGTTTTTATGCCTGCAAAGTCACCTTTGAAGAGTTTTTGGCAGGTGGTTATCTTTATGGGGGGTGTAGCTGACATGTTGAGTTCAATTTTGATTACAGCCTGTGTGAATCTCACCATGCAGGGATTGACATCTGGGGATGAGCAATGGTCCCATATTTAAGTGGTCAACATAGGTGAAGGTTGTTGCATCCTCTACCATGGGTCAGTATGAGCTGGTCTATGGCAATGGAAATGATGAACCCCAGAAGTGTTGGGCTACTGTACTGGCGATTGGCTACATTCCCCAGGTGATGGAGGGGTAGTTGAAGACTCATACTATGTCATTGTTGCATTGGACCTCCAGACATGGCAGGGTGTTGAGGAATGTGCATTGACAGTCTAGGGACATAGATGTGGACCCATAGCATAGCACCATTACCCCAAGGCAGTTGTACTGGAAGAATCTCCAATGCATTATGATGGGATGCTACTCTGGAGATGTTCCTATCCATAATGAATATGGAGACAACACCACCTGTGGAGTGTAGCGTGGTCCATGTTTGGGGGCTGACAGCTGTGGAATGTGTCATAGCCTGATACTGCAGGTCTACTGTCTGCTGCTGTGAACCACCTCTCCATTACAGCAGACACGTGTCTCCACTCCAACAACTGCTATGAGTGACTGCATCCTGACAGTTAGATGTTCACAGCAGTGACAGATGTAGGACATCTGTGGCAAGTCATTGGGTTCCAGCAATCATGCCATCCCAGGCAGAGAGGTCCTCGATCCCCAGAGAATTACACATAACACATAAGCCAATGTTGCAGTCAACCATCTGGTGATAGTACCACAGCATCATTCTGGGTGACAGCGGTACACTACCCAGGGCTACTGTCACACCTGCCTGACCTGGATAATCAGAGAGTTCAACCATGTCTCCTGTCATGTAGTCCATGGAGGTGTGTCCCAATTCATTCACACCTACATGGATACGGAGTGATGTTTGTTATGGAGTGACATGACTGGCTGTGTCATGTGTTAGATGCTGGCATGTGATTGACATTTGGCTGTTACCTGCTCCATATTCAACCTAGTGAGTGGGATGTTTGTGCCTCAGTATTGAGTTACCCATGATCACTGTATTGTACAAGGTGGTTAGCCTTAGGGGCTTACGTTGGGGGCACACTGTGTAGGTTAAGTATGTGTCCCTTGGCATGTGCCATGTCGCAGTGTCTTAATGGGTGTCTGCCTTGCTAGTCTGTGCTGTTTGGATAGATGTCCATTGAGTGTCTCTGGGAAGGTGGATGTGTGGCTTTTCACTGTGTGTCATGGCTGTCAAAGTGGGTGTCATGGTGAGCTACATGATCCACATGGTGTGGTGCAGGTGTTGATCTTATCCTCTTGACCCGCTAGTCCATTCTTTGCTGGAGACTGCATATGTCCACATTGGATGATGTATGGGTAACCCTCAAAGGTCTGAATGTGTGGAGTTTAGAGGGGAGGGTTGTCTGTGTACATGCGGCAGTTGCAACAGTACCCCAGAATGGACATGTGCACCAGGTCAATGGGTGAAAGCACAGATAACCAGCCTTCAAACATGCCAGGAGGGGTGGACATAACTAGTAAGTACTGGGGCAACATCTGTGATGAATGAGTACTGCTGACAGCTCACAGGTGTACCACACTTCATGATATAATAACCTGGTGAAGTGCCAAGTCATAATGCTAATTTAAGTGCAGGACAGAAAGAACTAGCATGATGTACAGGTGGAACAGAAGGCAGACTGTCTGCTACCTGTAATATTTTACCACAGCTGTGCAGTTATAAGCAACTTTGACCATGTAAAATTTCAGCAAGCTCTATAGTGCATGCAGTAACTGTGTAACACAATAGTAGATATACCTAGACAGGCAGGAGTTTTAATCCCAATGCTGGCAGATGTATGTTTGTGTGAATCATGTGCTATCTGGCTCATACCATTTTTGACCTGTGTACTACCCTTTACACTTCCCTTCACTCCAATTTAGTAGACTTGTTGATGTCATCCACCTCAGAAGTACCTTTGGTTGAGGTGGAAATGTAATAGCTCTGTGGCATGTCTCATAACTGCGTAGCACTAAAGTAGGAATACCTTGATATGCAGGAATCCTAATCCCAATACTGGCAAGTGTATTTGTGTGTGAATCATATGCTGTCTGACTTATACCATTTTTGACCTGTGTACTACCCTTTACACTTCCCTTCACTCCAATTTAGTAGACCTGTTGATGTCATCCACCTTAGAAGTACCTTTGGAAGAGGTGGAAATGTATAAGCTCTGTGGCATGTCTGATAACTGTTTAGTGCTATAGCAGAAATACCTAGATAGGCAGGAGTTTTAATCCTAATGCTGGCAACTGTTTGTGTGTGTGTGAGGATCATATGTGTGGCTTATACAATTTTGATGTGTATACCATACACGGCTGGTGACCACCTCCTGCTGACATTACTTTATATAGTGTGGTGATCACTGCCTCACATGCAGCAGGTTAAACCATTGTACAGTCCTCTCTGCAGATGTGTCTGGAATATCCATATGTTTGAAACCTATACATGGTCAGAAATGGTCTGTGTGCCTTAACAATGGCCATGTATGTGATATTATAGCCAAATAGGCCACAGTGAGTGTACTGACACATATGGCAGCATGAGATATCATATCTGACTGAAACATCATGCTGATAGGATGTCTTCCACCCTCACAGGTGGCCTGCCTTGTAGGTACAATACATGAGTACAGATGCTTGGTTTTACAAGTGAACTGTACCTGTTATGGGTCACATTAAAGGCTGGAAGAGGTGTGGACTGTCATATTGTGGTCCTAATTAGTATCTAACAAGAATACCTTGCATCTTAAGAGGGGAGTGGACACAATTTATATCCATTGTATATCAATAATGTGTCACACATGACCTTACCTTAGGATGTTTCTCCAGCACAATTTGGTGGCCTCTGTTCAGATATCTTGGCACTGACAAGTTGTGAGGTATGCTACAGGAATGTTGAATTCATGTCAGATAGGCCCCAGTGGTGACCACTGTGATGCAATACAGTTAACCCCAGCACAAGTGAACATGCACAACAAGCAATATAGCTATTACTGATGGTTGTGTGCATGGTAAAATGCATGCCCTTCACATGCCTGGGTATTGCCAGGCAACAACAGAATGATGTAATACCCACCAGCTTCAGGCTGCTGTCCCATATGCAGACCAGAAGGTCCTAATGTAGTTGTGACAGAGGGTTATTGTCAGCAGACGCACATGTGTCCTTGGTATAGGATGGATGCAGCATGTCTGCACATCTACAGTACTAACCACAATAATACACAATGTCCTGTCCTCACCATAGATGTGCACCTCTGTGCATTAGAAAACCCCATCCACAACTGCAATTGGACCTGACACATGCATGTAGATACAATACAGATACATGTATGTCTGATACATTAGTGTACTAATCCCCACTGGGCCCTTACCTGCACACTCCTCATCCAGTGTGTGTGTGTGTGTGTGTGTGTGTGTGTGTGTGTGTGTGTGTGTGTGTGTGTGTGTGTGTGTGTGTGTGTGTGTGTGCAAACCACCTCCACAATGCTTCCTTCAGTGTCATGGCTTGTGTGTTTGGTGTGCGGCCCAAGTGTTGTGAGGAGCTCCTCGGTGGGTGTCAGTGGGGGCTGGATGGCTGGGCCCCCACCTGTGTTTAGCCAGACTCTTGCTACAGCAGCAGCCCATTGATGAACATGGCATTTGAGGTCAGTGGCCCAATGCTGCACATGCATGTAACTTCTGCTGTGCAGTCCGGCATCATTTACCCTGTGGACCACACTGTTCCACAGGGCAGTCCTCTCCCGCACATCTTCTGCTGTCCTTCCCCATGACAGGGCATAATGTCCAGTCACATATTGTGTGATGATGCCTATTTCCCCAACAGAGAATGCTGGTAGGCAAGCACTCTGCATGTTACCTGGAAGACATGAACAGGAAGAGGTCACAAGACCTCATACGGTTGTCAAAATGCACATCAACAGTGGATATTACTTGCAAATAATCCAGACTAACCCAGGAACCTCCAAGCTATCATGGCAATAGCAGCTTGCATTACATGCCTGTCCCTGAGCTATTGTATTCCCCCCAGTGTTGGACACTTGATTGCATAATCCTCTATCCTCCATTCATTTCTGTGTACAGCGTTGACAGTGGTCATCTTCCATGTGGATGGTGTGTGTATGGTGGCAGGTCTGTGTTTGACTGTGGTGTGTGACGGAACTCTAAACACATGCCTAAGTTCTTGTAGGAGGCAGGCACTGATGTTATTATGCCCCATAGAGATCTGCTGTTGTTGCCATCAGTAGGCAATATGTACATGCTCACCATTGCTGTGGGGAGGAGTGTGGTTGATGTGCATATCTCCATGTACAAGTGGGGTGGACAGGGTGGTAATGTTCCCACCTAACCTGTGTGATGCAGGTTGCCTATATCCACGGCATGTGTGTATGAGGTGTTCTTTACACCCAGTACAGGGTGAATTGTGTTGTTTCGTCTGAGGCTTACAACATATGTGGAGACATGGTTGCAATTGTCCTTGGTGGTGTGGATATGTCTGATTCATAGTCATAGTCAGCCTTACAAGACATCATCTGTGAACTTACCTGTTTGCTCAGATATAGGTGGACTTGCTTCAAAGTTGTTGCCTGCACTTATGTGTCCTTGTACAGCCAATGTAGCAACCTATTATGTGATTTGTGTATTGCTTCTGTCCACCAAAGGGGATTACTCTACCTTGGTGGAGGCTGGATATACAGGTCAGGTACTGCTGTGTCCATATAGCTACAGTGGATATAAAGGCTACACACCCCTGATACACTGCCTGGTATTTGTGCACTTGGAACATGACACCACAATAACTTATTTCATAACAATTCCCACCTGTAATGTGACCTATAGCCTGTACAATTCAATTGAAAACATAACAATCTGGTCTATGAAAACATATGTAAATAATACTCAGTACACCCTTAAACTTGCGCATGCATCTCTTGAGATGGTTACAGCATTCATCTGTCTTAGTCTGGACTCTAACATTATGGCACATCTCCACTTGGCATTAGTTTATCACCTTCCTAGGAACACCTTTGATTGTATTGCAATGGAATTGGACAGGTTAGGGGTCACATTCAAGATGAGAAACATTATGAAATGATCTTCTGTGGTCTGATTGTTATACAGCACACAAACCTGGCATTCCAACAGTGGTGTGTGCACTTGTGATATCCACTGTATATAGGTGTTGTTATAGCTGGTAGTGGTAGGCATGGACAGAGGCTCATAACACAAGTGGACACTTCTCTGATTAATACCTGATAATCGTGCCAACTCCAGTACCCACATCAGTGTCAGGGCAATGCAACCACCAGTAGCTGTACACATATATGTCTGTTATACATATATGTCTGTTGTATGCACTGACACTGATATAACACACATGTGCAACATGCATAACCTATGTACCTGACTGCTTGAAACCCATGTGATTAGTTTTGCACCTTCCAGCTGAACATATGCATACATACATACATATGCTCAAGGAATACCTGGTGTACATATCTATTGAATGTAAGTATGGCACACTGTATTTACAGTCTTGCTGCTCAATCATACTTCTCAACCTGTTACAGCAGTACGTCTGGACAATGGCACACATAAATGGGGGTCAAAAGGGACATCAGTATTGATACTGTATTAATATAGCTGCACCATACATTAGTATGTTGATTGCACAGTAGGGTTTGACATCACTGTGATAACCTGGAAGATGTCCAACAGTCATAAGTAGGCTATGTTACAATGCCATTGCTCACAGATCTGCTAGTGGTTTGCCTGATATAACACAGGTATATGTGTACATTCCTACAGATATCAGTCACAAATGTGCTTATTGTCCAGCAGAAACTGTACAGTTGAATGTTATTAAGTCAATATATCACATGCAGTTCAACACACATGTCTGCAACAGTACTCTACTATGCACATGCCCTCTATAGGTGTCTTAGCTTTACAAGGCAAACATGTGTCAAACTCATAATCACAGGTAACATGGATATGAAAAACATCCCATTAACTGGCCTAGCAGTGGCACACTCACAACTGTTTGACAGACACCCCTGCTGTTGTCATATATGAGCTGTCCTTTTCCAGGTGAGTCAGACTCCTGAGATGTGTTCCCACCTCACAACCTCTCAGAGCATCACATCTGGACAATGCTTAAAATGATGGGGGGATAAATAGGGACAGTCTTTAACTCATTAACCCTGAGTACCTTCTGAGGGCACCTTTGTGCTTACACCTGAGTGCTCTCTGAGATGCCAGAAAAGGTATGTTATTCCACCCGACTGCCTTCCACTTCCACAAGCGCCGTTAACTTTCTATTAACGTTTTAACTCCACTGTTATAAATGAAGATGAAAAAGTACCTGAACTTTGTCAGGTACCTTCTCAACTTAATTTTCAGTGTGGATAAACATCATCTTTATTTTTAAAATTTACGATAAAATTGGCTTGCCCTGCTCTGTGTATCTGCTTGCAAGCCGATTCTATTTGTGTTGCAGGAAGCAAGTGGTGGCAGCCAGTCAGATTCTTGCAATCCAAGCCGCCACTTGCTTAACACCTCCACCCCCGACCTAACTTTTCTTTGTTCTGTTACAATAAATAGAGGGTCCTCCAGTAGCAATTACCTTTATTTTTTTTGGTATTTGCTATGCTGCTACTGGAGCCTTCTATTTACTGTAACAGAATATTTCTGTTCGTTTCGGGAGACCATCAGTAATTCCTCCCTCTCCTTACAGCCGTGAGAAATCCTGAAAGGCAAGTGCCATACAGCTGCAACAGAGGCATTCCTTACACTGAGGTAAGTGCTCATTTCACTCTAAATTCGGGAAGACATCATTTTGGCATAAGTATTGTCTTTAGCAAGTGTACATGTAAGTTGTGGAGAGCAGCGTATCGCTGCTTGTGGTTTGTTTTTCCTTTCGAGTAAATGAATATCTGACCACTTTTCTCAAATTTGTGATGGTGTTTCATATCAGACAGAGCACTCCCTGGTAGGGGACAGGAAGTTACTAAGCAGAACAAAAGGCTTGTTTTGAAACCCACTTCTCTAATGAGGTAATAGAAACTGTGATATTTGGTGCTCTTTCATCGCAATACTTGTAATATTTGGTTTTCTTTCATCAATTCAGCACATGTGTTTTTTATGTTGGTGTCTGTTTGAATTTCAAAATGCCAGTGTATCGCTTTGCAAATTTTGCCTCATTAAGTCTTGTGTGCACATAGATCAAGTGTTGTGGCTGATATCTCTGTAACTGCAGTATGCTTTATCTGTTATTTCTTTTTGTTTGACTTCATGCTGGTGCTTTCATTGTTACATCAGAAGTGATTAGACGGCTTTCTAAGTTTTGTTTTATTTAGTTAGATTGTGATTTACTTGATTGTGACCTTCACTTTCCGTTACAGGATCAGAAATACTTGGTGGGGAGGGACTGTTGAAAGGTTTGTGCTGCACACTGTCATTGTTTTCAGCTCAGTATTACAGTGAGTTTTCTCTATTGCACACCTGCGTTTTGGGAATGTGCACTATCCCATGAGCAATGTTGGCCTTTTGTATTCTACAAAATTGTAATCTTTTCAGTGTCGCTACAGACACGTTGGTGGTTCTTTTGCATTTCCAGCTTGGTTTGACACTTTTTTGGTAGTCATGCATTCGGATAGCTCCAGCATGTCCTTTCTCTGTCAGTATGGTTTAATTTCTAATCCTGTGCCACCAATGATGCCTTTATTTTGGGTATGTAAGTCTATAGCTCTGTCTTGTAATTATTAAAATGTTAGAATTTACGCACACATCAACCTCACATATTTTGTCCTGTTCTTTGCCATTTTCAACCCTTGGCCAGCTCTCTCTATAAACAACCTGCACGTTCCAAATACAACAAGCAAACATTTATTTTACATTCTGCAAGTCATGATTTTATTATCATGTGCATTCTCTCAGTGAAAAATAAGTCAGACAAGACAGAAGTACCTTACTTAACAGAGGAGGGTCTACAATATGCAGTAACTAGGCCCTAAGTTTTTTAACAAATGCTAAGACACAGCTCTACATCTTGTATGCAGATATTCATAGGAAATAAATATCTTATGTTTAGCTAACTTTTTGCCCTGAGGCATATTTTTGGAGTACAGGAACAAGAGATCAACGAAAAATGTTTGTAGTATGGAAAGTGTTGTAAAGTGTTAATGAAAGAGTTCCATGCTTGTAATGAAATTCTGCAAGAGAAAAGATTTAGAATGCTGAACACAAAGACAATATTCCAAAGTCTTCAGTCTGAGAGAAGAATCAGAGGGAAGAGAAGCTGTATGACTTGTAGAGTAAAGGATATGGCAAGTAACTGAAAGAGTTGACACAGGGTTGGTAGATTTACTGGGAGTCCTGACAGAATGAGATATTTAATTATAAAGTGGTATAATTGCAAGCTGAAGGATTGTCTTTTCAAGACTGCAGTACGCAGGAAATATTATGGGGTTGGTGGCAACAGAAGTAAAGTAGTGGATAATTTTATTTTTATTTTATTTTATTTTTATTTAAGTGGAAAGGTTTACCTACAGCAGCCCAGCTTATAAGGCATATAAGACAAATAGGAGCAGCAGTTTTGTAATACGTCCAGCAATGCTCAAAATTATTTGGAACTGAAATTTGTTGTGCTTAAGAATGAAGCGAAGTCAGTTTGGAAATACAAGGATGTAGTACCTGGCAAAAAAATCTATTGGCTGGAGGGTAAAGGAGATTCTCATGGAAATGCATCAAATGCATTAAAGGGTGTATCTGAAGAAATGCCTGTCAACTGTACATGCCTGGAACAAGTACAGGAGAGAATCCAAGAGTGGTACAACAGAAGAAAGGTAGTAGATCAGGAAAGTGATAATGACAGTCAATGCAATGGTAAATCAGAGCAAGCACCCTAGTATGCCTGAAACAAGGAGGCCAAACTATGGACAGGAACGTAGATAAAATAACCTTAGTGACTTGAGATAATGGTGTAGGAGCTCAGAGACAGATGACCCAATCAGAGAGTGAGAGTAATCTTCTTTGAAAAACAGGTGACATCAGAGAAAAGAATGGGGAAAATTCATGAAAGCCCAGAGAAGTGAGGAGGACGCCGACAGAGTGGGATCCAGAAGAAAATGCCTTGATGACATGCAGCAATGGGAGGGAGAGGACAGGCATTCATACAGTCTGGCTCATGACAGAGGCTCCATGGAAATCATGGAAATGTGGGTGAGGAAATCATTAACTTAGGGAGGCAGCAATCATTACAGAAAAGAAAGGCATGTCAGTGGCCAAAGCTTATAGAATACAATGCCCCATTTGGTATGTACCTCTCAAGACATCTGCAACAACTGGAAAGGCCGCAGAAATACCTCACTAAAAGAATCACAGGCCTAAAGCAGATGCCCTACGCTGACCGTCTAAAAAAACTCCAACTATGCTCTGTCACATATCATCTATTCAAAGGCGATCTCTGCTTAACATACAAGGCCATGTCAAACCCAGAGCTGTTGGGCATGCTACACTTAAAGAAATCCCAATCCCTCAGAGCCACATGCTCCAGGGATCTAAACCTTGTCATCACAATAAACAAAACATGCTGGAGGGATAGGTTCCTGACACAGAGACTCCCCAGACTCTGGAAGAGATTGCCCATACATGACAAGCAGAGTGCCTCTTTGGCCCTCTTCAAAAGGAACCTTGACGATTGGATGGGAGAAAGGAAATTCACCCCAGGGATCACGTCAGTCACCCTGATAGACAGGGGTCCAGGGAAGTAAATAGTGAGGGAAGAAATAGCCAGAGAATTGTTATGGCTAGGCTTGTATAGGCCCTAGGGCTGATAGCCTAGTACCAACCTATGAAGAAGCATGATTTTGTTTTTTCAGAGAGAGAGTGGTATTTCAAATGAATCAAGTGATGCTGCTTTTAATTTTCTCTCTCTTGTTTCTGTTTAGTTTGTTCTCTTTTCTGTGCTACCCAACCTGATGAGCAAAGAAATGAAGCATAACATGAAAGGGTATCCCAATCTCTACTTGCAAGCTGTATGAGACTGAACACACTAGAGAATATGCTATGTGGTGGACACTTGCTCATCCATAAACTGCAAACTACAGATGTGATGCTGTTGCAGGAGGTTGGCTATCTCATTTGGATATAATAGTTTACTTCAATAGAAGACTTTTTGGTGTTCCTTGGTGGAAGCTTTGAGGCAGTACACTGGATTAATCCAGAGGATTAAATCAAGGGACCTGACTGAATAGCAGGACACAATTTTGCAGATAAAAGTATTGCAAGCGCAGGGTGAAAACAAGTTTTAGCATTCTGTAGAAGAAAAGAAGGTGATCATGAATTACATGGATTTATGAAATGTACTTATGAAAGGTGAAAAGAGTGGATGTTGACAGAGATGTTAGTTTTGATAACTGTGGTGTTAAGAACACTAGAGACACAACCCTCCTGGAAAGAAACAACAGTGATAGTGATCCCCAAGGAAGGGCAGAAGCTTATAGTTCAATCTGAGTCCTATACCAGAATGATACAATCCTTATGGCTGCTCTGTTGTCCAGGCTGGTCCTGCTGCATTTAGGTCTGATCCATTTTGATCAAAGCTTGTGGAAAATAGAGTTTTGATAGAATTATCAACAGTGTGTGTTTGATTCAAGATGCAGGCAAATTCTCCCTTACTAGTAGTCCACTTGGATGATGAGACGGCATTTGATCACATGTAATGGGATTACCTATTTTATATCTTCAATCATTGATTATTTTGCCATTCTATTATAAAACATGTACGTAGGGACCTCAGCTAGTGTCAAAGTGAATGTAAGTATATCAAATCCTTTTTCTCTGCATATAGGTATAGGGCAGGGTTCTGTATATATGTATATATATATATATATATATATATATATATATATATATATATATATATATATATATATATATATATATATATAGATGGATGTATAGATGGATGTGCATGCACTACATATGCTTACAGAGGGATGAATTTTAGTATAGGTTGACCTTTGCTTATCAGAATAAATATGTTCTTTAAATGTTCATAATGAGGATGGGCATTTTTAATCAATGAATAGGTGAATTCTGTAACTGTTGCTTAATCCCCCATGATTTTCTTGATAATGAAATGGTTCAGTTGACTCAGTGTATCTTTCTTATGAAAACCGGTAATTTGGGAAAGGGAAACAATAATATTTTGTGGATCACTGCACAATAATTACTTCTATCTTGATTTTGCTGTATGTATGCAATGAGTGCTTGGAACATTTTGTTCTTGTAATGTTCAAGTAGTTGGAGTTCACTGTAGTCACCACAGACTCTGTATTCCTTGTTGATGCTGACATTTTATATTGCCATTTTAGTATTGCTTTTGGAAGTCAAATGCAGATGAGAATGTTTTAATTAAATTTAGCCAGGTAAGGCATATGATATATATATATATATATATATATATATATATATATATATATATATATATATATATATATATATGTAGTCTTCCAAAAAATCTGTCAAACATGAGTAGTAATCTGTTTGCATTTTCTTTCCTGTGCAGGTTCATCCACCTTCTGACACTGACATGGCCTCACGAGCAGGAGAATGAAAAGTGAGAGTGTGGGTATGTGGCCATTTCTACATTCACTGGGCTGCTAGCCATGCCTCCCTAAGTGAAAACCACTGCAACTTGAGCTTCCCCACATCTAGTGTGAAGGTGTACCATATTACCAAAAGAGGTATGCATTGGAGTGGAGTACTGCAGCTGTTGGAAGAGAGGTGTTCCATCTACCCTGAGCCCAACATTCTTATGCTGCACATTAGAGGGAATGATGTCATCAGTCAACCACTTGGAAGGCTATAGTTTCAAATCAGAGCAATTATCGAACACCTCCAGTCATGGTGGCCATGTTGTCATTTTGTGTGGTCTGACATAATTCCTCACCAGATATGGAAAACAGCAAACAATTAACGGGCAGCGCACAAGGCCATATGTTTACAGAATGGGTTCATGCATGGCTTGATGCACAGGGTCAATGGATCTACAATCTGCCTTGACAGCATCACTGCAGAAGATGTTCACCTTTTCAGAAGGGATGGTGTTCACCTAACTGAGGCGGGCATTGCATTGTTCTTGACTAACCTCCACAATGGCATGAGGAGAGCTATGCAGGATTGATAACATGCAGCTTGTGAGAAGAATGGAAACATCCATGACCAAGTAGGACCAGTATGGTAAGTTAAACTCTATTGTTATATTTATGAACACCATTATCAGTACTTACAGCACAGGAAAAGACATGCTAGGGAACTTATACACATACTGAGTAACACTTCATTTTCTGATTGTAAAATAACTGTATGTATGTTGTGCATGGGTACAAATTTTGCATTTACTTATGAATTGTGTTATGTAAAATATATTTTTTCTGAGTTTTGCAAATAACTGTGGTAAGAAGCTGGTGAAGATGCTGAGAAAGAACAACTGTTTCAGGAGAGTGCTACTACGTACAATCAAGTATGAAAGTAACCATCCTGCAATACTTCTTTTTTTCTGCTTTTATCAGGCATGTGTAGACTTTAGATGACAGGAAGGGCTTAGTAATATAGAACTTGATCCCTTAGGTCCATTGCTGAATGGACACATGTAAAGAGAAAAGGCATAGGTAAGGCAGACTGCTGACACTGAAGGAGGTTGTGAGACTGTAGTGGTATCAGCTGTCTGAGTGGGTAGCCAGCACAGGTGTCAGACACATCAGATGCCCTTGAGTGCCACTGAAGTCCCATGCCTGTCCTGGGTTCATTAGTGGAGTGGCGGCCCTTACCTTGCTTTTTCTCTTTACATGTACTCATTCAGCAGTCTGTTGGCTATACCAAAAATGTGTATATTTACAATGATATGTGTCTACATGGTAAAACAACTGGGTCTGAATGCTGTACACATGTACAGATATCAGTTTGCTTAGGTTGTGGAAATTATGATTTTTTTTTACATTTTGGTAATTAACTTTGCAAGGGAGCATCTGAATGTGCTAAGTAATACCTCATTTTGTAGACAGTATTGATAGTTGCAACATGGTAAAAGAACTGTGCTTGTGTGCTGTACATGTACAGATATCAAAGTCTGTTTCGGATTTAAGTTATGGAAATTATGATTTTTTTCATATTTTGGTAAATAACTTTGCAAGGAAGCATCTGAATGTGTTAAGTAATACCTCATTTTGAAGACAGTATTGATAGTTGCAACATGGTAAAAGAACTGTGCCTGTGTGTTGTACACACAGTGATGGGAGTAATGTGTTACTGTAATGCATTACATTTTTACATAACTAGTAATATTCTGCATTACTTCTCAATATAGTAATGCAGTAATTGTAATATATTACTTTTTTAATAACTAGTAATGCAAGTGTCAATTACTTTTGCATTACTTTTTGTTTGAATTCAATTCAGCCATGTAGCTGGTAGAGCGAGAGGGGCAGTCCGCATTCCAAAACCAAAAAAAAAAACTTCTTCTCCTTTAAAGAGGACCATGCATGTTAATGAAGCATTATTTCTGCTAATCTCTATCGATCTTGCTTGTTAGCCGGGTTAGTGAGCTGGTCCAGAACTTTTTTTAGTCATGCTTTGGACAAATATGGATCTGATAAAAACATTTTATAAAATTCAATAGTCTTATACCAGACAATAGAATAAAGGTACAATAATTAGATGAAAAAGCAGATGAATTATGCAACAGTACATATTTAATAAACATCAGAAAGACATGACACACACAAAAATATCATGCCTGTAGAGAGCAGTCAGAGTAAACATGAATGGGATTTCTATGATGAATCCACATTAGGTGCATTAGGTTATATGATAAGTGCATAACCTTAATAAATTATGTAGAAAATTTGAAATTTACAATGTGACTATAATAAGATCTTTAGAAATAAGTGAAAGAGAAAAGAAATGCTGGCTAATGTTGCATTTACAGAAAAGCAAAGGGTTTTATCCAGCATCCTTAAAGTATTTACATACAACTCCATACCAAAGAGAAAATGCACATGTTACATCTTGTGAGATTAGGAATGCCAGGAAGCTTGCTGGACAGACATGACATTTGCAGAAGATGTTAAATGTACACAGCTAGAATCTAAATTGATTTATGTTTGGACTATAGACACTGCTGTGCACATTCTGATTGTTGGGAAAAATGAGAGTCCTCATGAATTATTACTTCTGGGAAAAGGTAATTTTGGTCTTTTGAAATATAAACATAGTAGGTCAGAACTCAGTGCACTTCTGAAATTAACTTATAAATGACATTACTTTGAAAGATGATGCTGTTCTTGTTCAAACATCTATAGACTTATAAAAAAGAAGCAGCAGGATACCTCAGAATAAATTTTCATTGAACACTTCATATTTGAACAGAAAATGTAAAGTGTAGCCTTTCACTGGGAATGTTTATTTTGGGGTACAGGACAGCACAAATTAACTTTTTATTTTATTTTATTTTAGTTTTGGTTACCAGGATAGAGCACTGATAAAACTTGACCAATTGCAAGCTCATCCTTGATATACACTTTGAAAAGCATGTAGCTATTTCTAATTCAGTTCATCTGAAGGCCAGACTTGGTTTCTAAATTTGAGGATGGGGAGGCAGATCTGAACTTTTTGTTGAAAATAGAACTTTAAATCATATGGCCAAACAAGAGGCATACCACACCAAAAACAAAACTATATAGCCTAAAGAACTGGTGTGTGGAAAGTTGTTATACACCAAACATACAGTATGTGTTATATGCATGGACACACGCACGCCACCCACTATTAAAAAAAAGAAAAAAATAAGATTTCCACATTTGCTCCTTGTGGTTGATTAACATAGTTGTTCATGTCTGCGCAGTTGCTTGATTTCCCATTCCCACGTTGCTGTTCATGGTTATTTGAAGAGAAAAATAACAAGTGAAAACTGAAAATGCACCAAGAATAAATAAGCTGCTATATTGCTACCTGTTAAATCGTAAGTATATACATAAGAAATTTTGGTAAAATACAGCCGCATGTAAGTAGAGAGCTTCAGTTCCCTGTTGCCAATGAATGCTATTAATATTGGTGGACTGACAATACGAGCATAAAAATGATGCTATATTAAGACAAAGGTGAAATACTTATTAATTATGAAAACATATTAGAGTTGGAACAGTAAATTATCTGAGTAGTAACTTTGTTGTTAACATTACCAATTATGCTGAAGTATTTGGAGAAATTATTCACCAGTTTTTTTGAATGTCACTTAAGTAATGTTATCTAAATGTGTAAACCAGTTATTGAATTTGTGATGCTATTTGAACTAAGAAAAATAAGATTTGGTCTGTTTAATTGTAGAAAGTGTTTTTTTCATTTCAGAACACTGTTAGACTTGAAACACTTTTCAGAGTCTTTTTTTCAAATATTAAGGTTCACCTTTAGACATTCATGCAAGTGTTATGTTAAAAATAATTTTCTCTGTTTTTTTACCCACTGATGAGATCAAGCCTGCAAGTGTTAGAACATTTACACAGCCTCTTTATCAGTTAATTTCAAAGAATAAAAATATAAAAATGTCTGGTACTGTTGGACTGATAATATGAAAAGTAAATGTGTGTGGCATATGAAGAAAAAGGCAAAGCATTCATTACATATCAGAATGTCATGAGTTTGAATGGCAAATCATCTAAAGGAAAATACTGCTTGATATTACAAGTTAAAGTGAGTAAAATAACAGATAAATGTTATTTGAACTGATAATTTAGAAACCCATAAGTCATTTGTTTTATTAGTTATATAATTTAATTGTTACTTATAAAATATTTCTGACTTTAAACATTTTTAAGGGTGTTTTCAAATGTTAAGATCGACATGTTAATATTAGTTCTTGCAAACAGTATGCTAACAGCAATTTTTTTCTTTTCTATCTATTGAGAAGCTTGTGAATATGCATCCTAGTAAACATATACTGTTTATTTCATTGTTAATTTTAAAGGCTAAAACATAAATATAAAAGTTTTAAGTTCTATTTTTTTTTGCTAGCCCTCAGAATCAGAACAGTGACTCCCTTCCTGTACCCAACTGACTCATTCATTCCTCCACTGGAGTGACAGTCCTTTGGATCATTCATTCCCTGTTGGAGGCAAGAGTTGGGTGCTAGGAAGTAGGCCAGTCTGCAGATCCTGTGTGATGTCCTATTCCCCTCTCAGCAGCTTGCAAGCTCCTCAATCGCTGCCCTTGGAGGTGCATGTAAGCTGTTGTGTAGGAGCAACATCTCATCCAAGTGGCACACCACTGGCAGTATGGGTAATACATTGCCAAATTATATAAATGTGTTTTATTTATTTTTTTAGAATACCAGTTATCTTTGATTTTCTTTCAACAGTTTTATAGTATCTTTCTATGAATTTTGTACAGTTAATATTTATGTCATCTGTATGCTTGATTAATATTACCACTTTTGGCACACCCATATTGGAAATGCTGCACGTGATACGCCTGCATTCTCAGAGGTGTTATCAGTGCAGCAAATTGAGCTGCCTCCCTGCCCCCAGGATTGTCAAGCCTGCATCGACCTTTCACTTCCTTCTGTCCATACCTGATTCTCCAGTGACAATGCCACTAGTCGAACACATTTCATCTGGGGTACAGCCAGGGCTTTGTCTATCTGTCCCAAAGGGCTGGTGAGTAGCACTGCTGGAATGATAATATTAAAGCAGTTACTGATGACACACTAAGGGGAAGATGAACTATTCAAGCATTAAGGAATACTGAGATGAAATAGCAAGCTATCAGGAAAGGGATCTTGTTGTCTGATACAACAAATTATGTTACACAAAACAGCAGCCAAATAATTGAATTTAAACATCTTTTGAATTACTAGAGATTGCTATGTTATGAACAGCAGTGTCACATTTGCTTATCCAATTGAGCTGTTATTTGTTCAGAAATATAAAGGCAAATTATATATTGTTGGCACAAGTGAATGATAGAAGTAAGACGAAAGCTGGTTGTAGAGACAGAGTGCAGTAATGGAAGGGTAAGACCTGAAAGCAGCAACTTAGCACCAAAGTACAAACACTGGAAATAAATTTATCAAAGAAGAAGGCGAAGGACAAGAAGGGAAGGGTACGTTTTACTTGGAGGCTAAATATTTTATTTTCCTATTGGCTGTTCTGCCCAAATGGGTGCATCACTATATCAAATGAATATATAAGACCGCCTGTTGGCAGAGTGGACTTGAATGTTGCAAAGAGATGGCCAGTTCTACTGATTCCACTTTATAGACTGATAACAGTAAGGTTAACAAGAGACAAAAGAGTGACAGAGAGAGAGAGAGAGAGAGAGAGAAAGAGACAGAGACAGAGAGAGAGAGAATTAGGATACTGTTACTACCTTAATGGATGGCTGAGGTGACACATTGCTAATGCATGATCTGAGCTGGTAACAAATATAGCTAGATAATGATGACTGGGTAGAGTAAAAGATGGAACAAGAATAGACATGGATAAATACATTACATCTAATGTAAGATTCTAATGATCTTACATTAATGCAAGCTGTGTGAGAGTCAAGAAGGTATTTAGAAATTAAATATTACATTTCATGAGGACCTAAAACCGATTGCCTCTGTAAATTTTTGAGCTGCCCATTTAAAGATTAAGAATGTCCTCACCGCACACACCACATTCAAATTTTTTTTAAATTTCATTTTCATTGCTCGCTAAATATGTCTAATCACTTGCATCTCCCTGATAACAGTGATCGGCTGATGCTTTATGTCATATTTCATTGGAAGTCAGTGGCACAATAATGGTTAGCAGGACAGAAAATAATTTCTCCTATATAATTTTTTAATGTTTATCTCATAATACCTTCTTTTACCTGCCATTGCTATAGATATATAACTCATACCTTTCCTAGCCTGCACCTTCCTTCTTCTTAGTTCATCAGACAGATGCACATAAGCTCTCAGTTTCTTTGCTCTAGAATCAAGGACCCAAAATCATTTACAATTTTTAAACATTATTCTATACACTTAATAAAACAAACAGGTTTTACATCAACTTACATTTTCTTAACAATAAGAACAATGAAACTCTAATGTCTGGCATTATTGTTTTATTGTAATTAATGCTCTATGATTTACAAGAAAAGTAAAAATTTTATGAGGGATACGGCAAAAATATAAGACAACATCTGGGACATTCTGCAACATCAGAGTCAGCTGAGAGGTATGAGCTGCATATTTTTATTTCTCTTTATCAGTTTATCAGTACTACAGAACTAGATTTAATTGGGGCTCTGATCTACAACCCTGGCTTCATGGAGTACAGTCTGTACCACTGAAACATAATGGCCTCGCTTACTCCAATCCACGTTAATATTCCCAAATTTAGACTTCTGCCTGCTTATTATGGCCACCCACTACATTTGCTCACTATATCCATTCTTCTACCCTTAGCCATCTACTGTCTGTTCATTCCCTACCTTACCCTGTCACTATAACCAGCAGCTATAATATTGTGAAGGTCACCAGCCTTTTTATTCCTTGCCAATCTGTGCAGGCTTTGCAGGTAACTATTGTTTTAACCCTAACTGGCAATCGATCAGATGCTTTTACCTTCCTGTTGCTCCATTTTTAGGAAATGTTCATTGATCTCCTCTCCATTAACCTTTCAACTGCCTGATTTATCTCATATTTTCATCCTGTTTTTTGTAGGATTTTTGATTTCCTGGTAAATCACTTGAGGATTATAGTCTGTCACTAATGCAAAACGTTAGCGTGTTATGCCTCTTACTGTTCTAAAAGTGCATGTTGATGCAAACTGCTGCACTAAGGCTATAAGTGAACTAACAATATTTAGAAATTATCCATGATCTGTGGGCTTTCTTCCACCCACTGCTCTTTTACTTTCTCCAGGGTTATTGAGCAAAGAAGTTGAAGGTATATTTTCTCATAAAATATATGGCTTTCTGATAAGTCATTGAGGATTGCAGTAACTAAATAACTTTTGAGTTTCAGAATTTGTATATCTAGTTGCCTGCTGTAGTTTATTCATTGTTCTGGCTTTGCAGAAATAATGGGATTTACATGAAACAACTTGGAATACTTTTAATGTGTGGTACCTGTCTGGGACAAAGCTGAAATAAGAAATGATGACCTTACTGTACCATAACCAGACTATGAAAGGTACACATAAGTGGCTATGACTGCTGGCTTGGAGAGGGGGCTATGCATGGATGAAAGTAACTAACTTCTTGTCTGTGTAATTTAAACTGTCACTGATCTAGCTTTGTAAGGCCAGTGTCCAATTGTGTGAAGTGATATTAAATACTTTATTAATGTTGCTTTTAATTAATTTATGTATTAATTACCACTATAGTGAACCATCTGAGATGCACACAATAAAGTGTATATTATTGCTGGGTACAGATGCCTTCTGTGGATACACGTTACTTACCTGTGCTGTTGTTTGATTACAATTAACAGCAGTCTCTGATCTGGTTAGCAGGAATAGTACAAATAATGTATTGACTGGATTTGCTAACATCAGTGTAAAATCTGTAATGCTATGGCTTATGCACAGTGCATGCACATGTGTGTGTGTGTATGTGTGTGTGTGTGTGTGGGGGCGGGATGGTTGTATGGGTGTGCGTGTGTGCATGTGGGTGTGGGTATGTGTTTGAGTGGCCTTTTATGGTTGACATTTTCTGAAATGGGTAGTTTTGTCATTATTGGTTCATACATTGCTTACTGAAAGAATGTAAAAAACTACAAATTTGAAACACATTCTAAAAATGGTGCTGTATTATGCAAGGAATATCACTTAATACAATCAGGAAGGTGAATCAAAGAACACAGATATGTATGCACGTCCCTAAAAATGTGTGCAAGGAGCTTATGGTTTGAAAACAGCCCAAAGGTAAACATAATCCTCCACTGGCTAGATGAATTTTCTTTGAATGTGAATTTTAATGCCATTTCAATGAATGTGACTTTCAAGGGCAGATACGTTTACTGGCCATGCTAAGTCTATTTTCACTGTGAGACTGTATTGTTTGTTTAGCAAATGGCTATCAGTGTTTGTGCTATTTTAGTTCAACATCTGTAATCATTGTAGTAAGAAAGCCGTATGAACACTGACAGGTTTGAACAATGTTGATGGTAACTGGGGAGAAATAGCCAAGTAATGGAACACTGGAATGGCTGGGTAGGAAGTTGCTTTTGGGGGTTGCTGCAGGAAGGGCTGCTCTAGGGGGACTCCAATGCTGATTGGCAGTAATTGTGGTATATGAACCAATCAAAAGCTGTCTAGTGGAGCAAAAGCTGTCAATTGCAGAACAGTGGGTTCATTTATGGTCGAATGCTAAGCGTTCTGCATAATCTGGAGCACTTGTCTTCTCTTTTATGTTTTAAATGTTTGTGGACTGATTGGAAAAATCCCCACAAAAGGTATATTTTATTTTGTGAAGGGGAGGGGCGGCAAACTCAAAGACCACAGCGGGTGGCACAAACTCTATTGTGTGTGGAATACTTCGTTATTTAAAACAACAAAGTCCAACAGAAAATCCATTTAAAGAATGATTACCTTGTCAGTTTACTCCCTGCTGGTGAGAGGCAGTGGAATTCCTCCACTGCATGTCTTGATGGAAGGAAATGGCCACTGGTGATTTGACGTGGTACAATAAAGGTGGCTTTTACTGTATATGGCCATCTTTGATCTGCTTTACTGGTAATATAGTTGTTGTAATGTATATTGTGTTAATTAAACATCATACATTCCTTAGGGCAAAAGAATTTGGATATTTGGTTACATGTAGACATATTTTTGAAACTGAGGCTACAGGCAGAGTAACTAAGTAATGGGTTTGCCACCTTTTGAAATGCCCAAAGAGGGACTTTTTTGTAGAAAAAAATGTTTGCAGGAGAAACCATACCCATAGCCAGTGCAAAGCACAGGGCTTCACTTTTTTTTCTAACATAACAGCTTCCTCTTGCAGCATTTCAGTTGTTTATGCTGCTCTATATACTATTTAGGAGTTTCAGATTCAAAATCAGTGTTTTATTCAGGTATTAAAGAAAACGTAGAAAATTAATTCACTGTAGGTTCATGTTTAAAAAAAAAAATAGTTCTAAACAGTTAACTTTTTTTTTTTTGTATTTCTGGCAGTCTCTATTTTACTCGTCAGCCGATCACAGCCACATTTTGACAGAGGTTATGAAATAAAACTTTTGCAATATATAGATATTCCATGCACATCCATTTATTTTTCTCCTTAGTGCTTACACTCAGAGATGCAAAGTTGAAATTAATTTGAACGATCCATTTACACAGATTTCTTTAACCTAATTACAAATGATGGAAAAAACATTGATGTGAAATGTAAGCTATGTCCACTGACAAAGAAGACCTACATAACTTCAACATACAGTATGTCGAATTTAAAAAAGCATCTTCAGACATCACATCCTATCATACTTGGAAAGTTAAATAGTTTGAAAAGGAAAGCAGTTGATTCCGGGCTTGAGAAGTCAGACAAGAAATTGTTGACACAGCCGTCTATTGCAGCATTGTCAAGCAGCCATCCTTCATCAGCTTTGTAACTGGCCTGCAGCCAGGAAAGGTGGTCATGAGCAGGAAAACTCTTGTCGAACAGGTGGAGAAACAGTTCAGTGATATGAAGGAAAATCTGATGGAATCTCTAGCAAGTGTTTCAACTGTTTGCACTACAGCTTACATTTGGACTCATCGGAATCATAGTTTCTTTGGTGTCACCGCCCACTGGATCGACCGTGACACACTTCAACGAAAGTCACCTGCTTTGTCATGCTGCAGAATACAAGGGAGGCATACATACGATCTCATATTGTCAACTCTTGAGAGCATTCACATCAAGTACAAGACAGATCAAAAGGTGTGTGCGATAATTACTGACAATGGCAGCAATTTTGTAAAGGCTTTCAATGTCTTTGCAGAATGTGAGAGATCTCAGACTACAAGCACTCTGTCCCAAGATGAGGATGACGATGGCGATGGTGAAGTGATTTACAACAGTGTGACAGCTGTGCTGAGTCAGTCAGGGCAAAGTGAGAGCACCTATTCACTGCATCCCCATCTGAGATGTGAAGCACATACACTGAATCTAGTTGCCGTGCATGATGCTGAATCTGCTTGTGATGATGCACAGTATAAAAAGATCATGTGAAGCACCATGGCCAAATGCTATGCTGCTTGGAACAAGACTAGTCACAGCACCCAAGCTGCTGAGGTGGTTCACAATAAGTGTGATCTGGCATTGATTGTTCCCAATGCGACGCAATGGAATTCCACTTTCTATGCGATGGAGAGAATTCACCACATTGCAACTCAGGGTGAAGGCTTGCTGAATGACATATGTGAAGAGATTGGAATTGCCATCTTCAGGTCTGCTGAAGTTACCTTTGTTGCTGAGTTTGTGCAAGCAATGCAGCCCCTGCCAATGGCTCTGGACATCCTGCAGTCAGAGCTGAAATGCTTCATGGGAATCCTGATCCCAACTATTATGTGCTTGATAAGTTACAGCAAGAGACAGCAAACTCAATCAAAAAACAAATAGGCAACTGGATGTAGAAAATGCAGGTTTATTTAGAAAATTATCCTTAAAACCAGTAATACAGGATTTTGTCCCTCCAACAATACTGGAACTTCATAAGGTACATTCAAACGACCAATACGCACCCTTCCTTAGAACCTCCAGCAAATAAAAAAGTGTTTCATTTTTTGTCAGGCCATATAGTCTCCATTACTTAGAGTGATGAGGTCATCCCTCTAAGTAATGGAGACAAAAAATGAAACAATTTTCTATTTGTTGGAGGTTCTAAGGAAGGGTGCACATTGGTTCTTTGAATGCACCTGATGAAGTTCCAGTATTGTTGGAGGGACAAAATCCTGTACTATTGGTTTTAAGGATAATTTTCTAAATAAGCCTGCATTTTCTACATCCAGCTGCCTATTTGTTTCTTGAAAAACAAGTTGTCTAAAGTCAGTCAGTCTGTGAAGTTCATTGTGCCACTAGTCGATGCTCTTCTTAAAGGCATTGAGGCTCGTTTGATCACCTTCTGGAGTGTGAAGAGCTCATTCTGGCTAGCATAGTGCATCCACAGTTCTGTTTGAGATGGATGGACAGAGAAGAGCAAAAACTCAGAGGCAAGGCTCTGCTCCTTGATGCCATGCAGAAACTGGATGAACCTGAGCATGGGTCATCTGAAGCTTCTGAACTAACTGCTGAAAACAGCTTCTTCAACATCAAAGAATCAACAGCAACCAGTGTCAGCATGTCTTCTCAGATGGACATGTATCTGGCTGACCCTTCCAGAGAAATATCTTCTCTCAAGAGTTACCCTATAGTCAAGAAGATATTTCTGAACACTAATACACCTCTGCCATCTACTGCACCTGTTGAATGCCTGTTCAATCTTGGTGGACAAGTGCTGACTGCAAGAAGAAACAGACTCACCGACGAACACTTTGAAAAGTTGCTCCTTCTTCGAGCCAACAAAAATGTGTAGTGATTGTGTAGTTATTGTGATGTGAATAGTTATATATAGTTATATTTTGGTTGACTTTGTTATGATAGTAGTCTTGCTAGACCTTTATGACATATTATTCTGCAAGTATTTTTGTGTTCTCAGCATCACTTTTTATCAGATTAGCAGATTCGCCTAATGTGTGTTGTTGAAAACGTGATGGGTTGTAACTTGTTATGGGTCTTGTGTTGCTGGCTGTGTGTACTTTGGTTTAAGTATTAAATTGTGATTCTGACTATAAAGACTGGTCTGTGGGACTTTGTAAACTGTAAAATGCTATTTATCTTTGAGTATACAGCTTTAATAATACACTCATATTCATGTGCAGTAAGCATGCATTCCTTAAACACAAGTAACGTGTGAATAAATCAAAATATGACAATTGATAAACTATACTTATGTAAAAGTAACTCAAAAGTAACTAGTTACTTTAGTTAGTAACTAGTAATAGTAATATTTTACTTTTTTGGAAAAGTAATAAGTAATAGTTATATATTACTTTCACTTAAAAGTAACTAGTAATAGTAACTTATTACTTTTATAAGTAACTAGCACAACACTGTGTACACATGTACAGATATCAAAGTTTGTTTCAGACTTATGGTTATGGAAATTATGATTGTTTTCATATTTTGGTAAATAAATTTGCAAGGGAGCATCAGAATGTGCTAAGTAATACCTCATTTTGAAGACAGTATTGATAGTTCCAACATCGTAAAAGAACTGTGCCTATATGTTGTACACA
Organism: Protopterus annectens; assembly: GCF_019279795.1. Lineage (NCBI taxonomy): Eukaryota > Metazoa > Chordata > Ceratodontiformes > Protopteridae > Protopterus > Protopterus annectens. Next base: position 182,766,235 of record NC_056734.1, read on the forward strand.
TGTACAGATATCAAAGTTTGTTTTGGACTTAGGTTATGGAAATTATGATTTTGTTTCATAGTTTGGTAAATATCTTTGCAAGGGAACATGTCAGTGTGCCAAGTAATACCTAATTTTGAAGTCAGTGTTATTCCTTACAACATGGTAAAATAACTGTGTCTGTGCAGTGTATACATGTACAGATATCACAGTTTGTTTCGCCACATGGGATTATGAAAATTATACATTTCCAATACTTCTCATTATTATGTCCATATCTTTGCAAGGGAGCATGGTGATGACACAATGATGCATCATTTTGAAGTTGACATTGAGACACATAACTTCTACACTGATATGTGCCCTCTTTCTGTTACAGGTGATGAGATATGCTTTATTTATCAATTATGAGAAATACTATAGTAATCATATTTCTGTGAATATCTCTGTAAAGGAGCATCACACAGTAATGGATAATGTATCCTTTAAAGCTGACATTCATACAAACAAATTAAATACAAACTGTATGGGTCTACATGGTACATTGACCAAGATATTGTGCTTTGTTTTTCCAAAAAAGTAAAAATATGCACAATATCAGCATTCCTTTCCAAATATTTAATAATGACTTTGATATGCACTATCAATATTTACACTGTTGGAAAGGTCAGTGTCTGCTGAACAACTTTTGCATTTACATTTTTAGTCTAGCTCTTATAGTTAAAGAGTTATGAACATTTGTTTTCTGTATGGTATTAGAAATGGATTTTCTGAAAATGAGCTCAGGCTGCACTGTTGTTCCTATAGTGGAATTAAGCAGGCAGCTTTTTCTGAGCTGCTCTGGAGTGAATGAGTTAATATACCTGCTACAAACATAGGAAGTTCATAGTATGATAAATTTAGCATTACCGTGAATATTCTTAATGATGTGAAGTCTTAAACTCAAGTGCTTGTCATTACCTGATGACTTCAATCCTCAGCTATTTGCCAGTAAAGTACAGCTCTCAGGAGGAACAGACAATTATACATGATGGTAAAATGTGAACATTCTTTGAGGATCTGTACAGTTGAGAGGTATGTCTGTGATATCTCCCACTGCAGAGAGGGACAGATGCTATGGCCATAGCAGCTCTTTAGCAGGACATTAGTACATCATGTCTTGTTGGGGCATATATTCCTCTACACCATATTCTCCATTATTACAGACCAAGTACTAGATTCAATTACTTGCTTACATGTTCCACTTACCATTTTTCTTTCTTCTGTTTTCCACTTTATGCCTCATTTGTTATTTCTCTCTCTCTCCCTGTCCACTACAGGGATAGAGATGGTTTGAATAGGTGGAAGTATGGCTTTTGTAGGTGATGGACTGTGCATCTATTGGGGTTCCCCACTTGCTAATTGCATGCAGAGCCCCTGTGTAGTTCTTCCAATAGCCAGTGTCATGGCAACACACTCCTATAAATGAGTAATCCATGTGGGTGTTGGCCCTTTCCCTTACTGGTGAGGAAGATATCCTGGAGTTGTGTGGGCTATTAGCTCTTACAACAAGACTTGTGGAGACAAACAAACTAAATGGTGGGGTAGGTTCAGGACTTAGAAGCAGAATGTGAGTATTGCTGTTATATATTTGGAAT